>NC_068343.1:14291165-14489161 GCF_014633365.1 Diospyros lotus
GAATCCTAACTTGTTTTCAGAATAATCCTAACATTGTTCCATCAATTGCCTTTAGAAATTACGGCTTACACTATTAGGGCGACATCCCATCCCATCCCAACACACAAGTATCAATATGCTAATAATATCATGTAAGTGATAATCATGACAATCGATGCAATAATATATGTAAAGATATGACAAGATGTGCATAAAATACATATAACTTAGCCACTTTCATGACCATCATGCTCAACATAGGCAAAACATAACATATATAGGTTTTGGGAAAGACCACTCATCTTTAAGTTAAGATTCATACACCTCAAAAAGCGTGCTCCACCTCGATTTGCGTTGCTAACCTCAAAAGTCATACAATCACTCAATTTGAGCCACAAAGCACCATATTCATCGTATTTATCCAATAATTATTAAACCTTATTTTTTCTTAATTTATTTCTATTTTTCTTCAATTTTTCTCTCACTAATAATTCAAAATAAATACATATTTGAATATTTTTTCAAATTTTTTCCACAATAATTCCTAACATAAAATTAGAAAAATATTAAAAAAAATGAAATACCTGATAGGCCACACGCCGCACACGCAAGGAGGGTGGCTGCGCGTGATTGATGACGTGTAACCCACGCGCCGGTCGTCTTTTCTGGCGCCAATCACACCGCGATATAACAAGGTTGTGTGATAAAAATCGAAAATTACTTAAATATGTGCCAGGTTTTGTTATTTTTATTCAAAAAATTTATTATAAAATTATGTGATATAACAAGGTTTTTTGAAATTTGAAGTGTTTTTCTTAACTCTATCATCAATCTAAGAATATTTTATATTATCTTTTCAATATAAGAACAATATTTATATATTCTCTAAATATTATTCAATTCAGTTTTAGTATACATTTTCACATTAAACAAAATATAATTCATATACTAATTTCTTTTTTAAAATACAGAAGTGCCATTTCTCTATCTCCTTTCCCTTTTTTCATTTTGTATACATTTAATAACTATTACAAATAGTTAATTTTTTTTTAGCTTTTTCTAAATCTGTTCTAAAAATTTCATCCAAAATTCGTTTTAATCTGTTTCTAATTTGAGACGAAAAAATTCATCTAAAAAATTTGTTTCTAATCTACTGCTTTCTTATGTGTCTCAAGACACTCAACACACCATTAATTTTAAAGTTTTTGTATAGTAATATTAATTGTAAGTGATACTCCTTGGTGTTGTAATCAACTATTAATAATAATAACATATTAAACAATAAATCTTCCTTTAGGCCGACTTATTTGTGACGATTCGGGATTTCCTCAATTTATAATTACAACAAATTAATATCCCAAATATATAGGCTGGGATTCTGCCCCAAATAATACACAGCGAAAACCAAATGAATATGAAATACACCACTCCAGGGTTTAATCATACATAATAACAACTACCAAACCAAACAAGCCACAATAACCGAGCCCCTGATCATCATAACTCTCGCTTCACGGATCTTTTGAGTCGGGATGCCCTGTGACTGCACTCTCACCCTGCAATTAAAACACAAAACAAAACACAATAAAAAATTTTATATTTTTTTATTTATTTAGGCGAGAGGTTTATACTCGTCAGTGTACGAGTGCAGTTGTAGTTCAAATTTAAATTTATACTTTCTGGATAAGTCCAGGTCGTCCACTGAGAGATTTATTTATGGCAAAAGAAAAAAAGAATGTCACACACACGCACACGCATTTAAATGGATTGATAACATGTTTTTTTATGATTTTTTTTAGATAACAAATATTAGAAAATAAAGCAAGACAGAAGTTGAAATAAATACTGAACGTGAGAATATGAAATTGGAAAGTACTTGAGTTAAGACAATTTCAGTGCCAACCGTTGATTCCCAAATATTAGCATAAAAGATTAGCAACATTAATTTAATTTCAGATATGAGGATTTGTTATTAAATGCAATTAAAGATAATGATAGCTCTAGTTTAAGCAATCCCCATACATGATATGCGGGATTCTAATTTAAGAAACTACCATAAATTCAATTACAATTAATACACAAAACAACTAAATTAATCATCCGGGTTTGGGTATGATAGCGTTTCCAGTTCTAGTAACTCTCATGCGTGACATGAAAGCTCTAAGTTAGGTTTACGCTCCAATCCAAACCTAGTGATTTTTCAATAATCAAAACACACTCATATTGAAGTTTAAACCAATGTTACTCATTTAAAGCGTAGCTTTCTTTGGGAATCATTGGCGTTGGACACTGTCCTTGCCTTAACCCAAGATTAGATTTAGCTACTCATCTCCATTAAATTAATTGATAGGAATTTAAATGACATAATTTAAATAACTGAATTTAAATGACAGGAATTAAAATAGAAGAAACTAACCGGCCATTTAGGCGGTAGATAATTAAAATACAAGAATGTAAATTGCAAGAATTTAAAGGCAAAAACTAACCGTCCATTTAGGCGGTGATAATAAAGTAATAATAAATGACATAAGAATTTAAAAGAAGAAAGGAAGAAAGTAAGATCACAAGAGAAAATACTAAAGAAAATGAGAGAGAACAAAAGCAATTCTCAAAGAGAGAATTCTAAGGAAATAACTAAACTTTGATTCAAGAATAATAATCACACTTACAAATGCAATCAAGTGAGCTATTTATAGGCCACAAGATGCAATACAAACCACACAATTTCAATTATTCAATTAGACATAATTATATCTAATGGGCACTCACACACTTAAAGTTAAATGGATTTTAGCTATAATACACACCTAATATTAAATGGATTTTAGCTAAAATACATACCTAATAAAGCACTCATAAAGTTAAATGGATTTTAGCTATAATATCCACCTAATAGTTAAATGGATTTTAGCTAAAAAACATACCTAATAAAGCTCTCACATAAAAAATAAAAATAGATTTCTATAAATTGGTTTTTTAATCTTTATTAGGATTAAAAATAATCCTTGGGCCTTCTCCAAATAATATCTTCCATGGGTTGCTCAAATTGGGCCTTAATTCTTCATGGGCTTGAATTCTTCATGGATTTGAATTTTTCATGGGCTTGATTTTTCCTGGATTTGATGTCTTCATGGACTTTAAATCTTCATGGGCTTGATTTCTTCATGGGTTTGATTTCTTCATGGACTTTAAATCTTCATGGGCTTGAATTCTTCATGCCTAAAAAAAAAATAATAATAATTTAATGTTATTAATAAATTATATATTATATATATGTATTACACATGGCACACATATATATATATTAGATTATATTATATATATATATTACATGCATGCATATAATGATGTATATGTATTATATATAATTTTATATATTATTATTATTATTATTAATTTTACTTTAAAATTTCATTTCATTCATTTTTCAATTTAAACTTGCATATAACCATAAAATATATATTAATATCTAATTTAAACCATTTTTAAGATCAAAAGAAGGGTATAATTATAACAAAATTTTTACAAAATTAACCACTAATCATACCCCCCAACTTAAACATTGCTAGTCCCTTAGCAATCAGACTATACACATGCCAAGTTTTAATAACTGTATGAATGTAAAAATTTCAAATTTGAAATCGAAATGCATAAAATTGAATAAATAATTTAGCATTCTAAATCAGATTTTTGGTTTAAAGATCATACAATCTCAGGAATAGCAATTAGGATGACCAACACACAGACTTACTCTCTTGAAGTTTTGACTCAAATCTCACTATGGATTTTCCCTCCAATAAAAAGGATTTCTCAGGTGTACACACAAGGGGGTGCACCGTTATAAGAGTAAATGCAGAACAAGTTCAAAACTCAGTGTCATCCCAAATACAAGGAACGTATTTTCATGAAAGAACAAGGAAATTGATATAGCTTCATGATTGGAATAATGCTCTAGATGAGTAACTTCTGAATTTAAACATGATTCCCTACTCCAAACTCGAATTCTGAGATCACATGATTTATAGCATAAATGGGACCAGACTGGATTGTAATGGGGCTATGAGGTTAATACGGGTTGTCAAAGAAAAGGTAGATTATGGAAAGTGTGTGTGTCGGGATTTTTTTTTTTTTTTTTTTTTTTTAAGCAGTTATGCTGAATAGCTAAGAGAAGTTGCCCCATTTTTTTTCACTTTTTTTTTTTCTTTCTTTTTTTTCTCTCTTTTTTTTTTTTTTCTCTCTTTTTCTCTTTTTCTTTCTCTTTAAATATGAAAATAGATAGACAGATTAATTCCCAAAAAACACACCAGGTTGGTCAAAATTCATATTGTTTTGGTAAAACGAAGGTAGCGAAGAAAGTTGTACTACAAATGGCTCAAAAGGGCTACCAAAGGAGGTTAATTTAAAGAAAAGAAAAAGGTTTAATAAGCTCAAAATGAAAGAAATTGATCCCCCTATCATGCTTCTACAAAACGATGATACTCAGTCATCTAATTCAGAGTTTGAAACCAGTCAAACTTATCCGTTATCATACTAGACATTCAATGCGAATTGATGTTTTGAAGCCATTGAAAAGATAAGATAAACAATAAGCATATTTAGAGTAAGTGTTATTTCACTCAGAATTAACGGTTATTAGGCTCAAACACTCACTTGGGTAATAGTCTCCACTTTTGTTGAGAGATCATACAGTGTACTAATCAGCTAATTACTGTTACCTTTGACTTTATGACCGATAACTAATTTTTAAATTTGAATCCCCGATGAATGCAAATTACTTATTCTAATGCATATACGTTTTCAAATAAGAAATCAATGCATTCATGTTTTGTATTGCAAACTTAACCGGCTATCAGTGCATAACTTCAAGCTTTAGGAATAGCATTATTTAAAACACATAATTTTTTTTTTTATTATTATTATTATTTTTTATTTTTTAATAAGAGCAGATAAAGATAATCAAAATCACACAATACTACAAACTAGCAATAGCAAACTCACAGTTAAATATGAACCAGATAATTCATAATTAGACCTTACACCCCCCAACTTGAATTGCAGTAATAAACTAGGGTTGTTAGGAATACCTGTAACTCCACAAGTCCATAGATTTGCTGTGAACTGCTAAAACTTAAACAACAAATGAGCATACCATATATATATATATTTATATTTTCACACCAAAATAAAAATTCCATGCAAGTCATAAGATAAAAAAAATGCGTCTCAAGAGTACAAAAAGTACTCCTTACTCAGCCATCTTATCAAAGACTTTGCCTAACAACATTCCACAGTTTTTTTTTTTTTTTTTTTTTTTTTTTTTTTTTTAAGAACACAACTAAGAAAAATCCTGCAAGTTGTTCAATACTTAAAATGCGTCTCAAGAGTACAAAAAGTACTCCTTACTCAGCCATCTTAATAAAGAGCATTTCTCACAGTGATAAATCTAAATTAATCGGACCCCTTTGGCGCTTGTTACTAATTGCCTTAGACCAGTCTATCCAAGGCTCATAAGGATCGTGCTGTGGAACATAAGTGTGTAATTTTTCTAGCAGCTCATCAATGGTGTGCGGAAATGAGAATCTTTCTTGCTGAAAGAGAAATGAACTTTTGATCCACAGCCTGATCAAGAAAAGAGAGCAACCCATCAAAAAAATGGTTAACATTTAAAAGTCCAATGGGTTTGGTATGGAGATTACTCTTGGCCCAGGAGATTATACAAAACATTTCTTCAAGTGTTCCAAAACCTCCTGGTAAAGCAATGAAGGCGTCTGACTGATAAATCTTACAAGCCATACGCTCAGACATAGAAGTCGTTTCTATAAGTTGACGCGTGTAATCCCAGAAATATGTGGTTCAGCTAAAGGGAATGGCATTACACCTACCACAGATGAATTTCCAAGATGTACAGCTTGTGAAACATAACCATTCAATCCACGACTTCCCCCTCCATATACCAAATTAATTTTTTTCTCTCCTAATTTTTTGCCTAGTTCGCTTGCTGCAAGTGCGTAACAAATATCACTCCCAAGTTGAGAGCCACAAAGTACACATATGGTTTTGATTCGACGAACTAACTGACCTTCCATGTTTGTTCCTTTTGTATGCCCTGGAAAGAGATTTAGCGATCAAAAGTAGCTATACAACAATTCAACAAGAAATAAATACAAACAAAAATCATGCGTATGTATAAGTAGTTGTGATTGTGGCTCACATCTTCCTCTGGTTTTACGTCCAGAAAACGGCTTAAACACTTTCTATGAAGCGGGGATAAGCTTCCCATCCAATTTTCTTATAGATTGGCAAACAGGGTCGTTTTTAGTCAGATTCCCAAGACTATAGCGTTGGTGGTCACTTCTGAACTGGGTCCATAAAGCAAGAAGTTCTCTTTGCACTATTCCACATGGATGCGTCTCAAGAGTCAATCGGATATCATCCAAAGACTCCTTACTCAGTCCATCCTTTATGAAACTAATTTTATCTTCTCGATTTATGGACGTAAACCCCACAGATTTGCATCGTGTGTTACAGGTCCATCGAGCACATTTGTAACAACCATTCACTCTTTTCGCTCTTCTTTTCTTCGAAAAACTACTCTTCCCTAAACCTGGAAAGTGCTTAAAACTCGGTGAAGTTTCACCAGCTAATCGAACTTTTGCTTCGATCAGCAACGAATATCTTCAGGAATGTTATTATGCATCAACAGCCTAAGTCTTTCACACCTAGCAGCATAAATCTTTTTCAAATCATTTTGTGGGAGAGATGGATAGTATTTGTGAATTTTTGAGAGATAAAAATCCATTTTTTTTTTTTTTTTTAAATAACTATACTGAAAAGAAAGTAAAGAACTATAAACTTTGCAAAAGGGATGAGAGTACCTGATCGGAGGATAACACAAAGGAGAGAAGATTGAGCTCAAGAAGGGTGACTTGCCTCATACAGATATGGAGTCTCTTATAGAGCAACGGTCATCACTATTCTACACTCGAGTCGAGACATGTCACAATTACAGGGTCAGGCTTGGCGTCTCTTTTTCAACGCTTGGTGCCTCATTTTTCAACATTTGGCAGTGTGCCTTATCCTTTATAGGGCAGTGTGATTGCACTGCCCAAGAAAAGATAGCTACCACCAGCGTCAATTCTGTCTCTCTCAATTCAAATTTTTTTTTTTTTTTAAATTTTTTTTTTTTTGGGGGTAAATTTTTATTATTTTTTTTTTATTTATTTTTTTTTTTTAGTAGGGGCCCAATAAAATCATATATATCACACAAGACAATATTATCAAGTCAATCAAAATTATTTCACTAATAAATCAATAAGTACACCTTACCCCCCAACTTAAATTGCGCATTGTCCTCAATCGGCAATAAAAGGATAGAAGATAGGCATACCTGACGGTCTTCAATACATGAACTCGTATGGAAAAATTTTTATTTAGACTGCATACAGAGAAACACTATTTGAATCAAAGTTAATTAAGTAATGCAGAAAATGAACAACTTATATATATACTTCTTTATTATTATTATTATTATTATTTTTTTTATTTTTTTTATTTTTTTTTTTTCAGATCTATAAACATCCATTTAACCTAAATGGAAAGGTGGTCTTTTAACGTCAGATTCCCAGACGACATGAAACTTCCCTTATTCATCAGATGATGGTGGATCATCCAAATCCACAACTCCTTCATTCTCCTCAACACTACCCTGGTATGGTTTCAACCTATGACCATTGACTGTTAGAAGCTGTCCTGACTCCGGATTTTCTATCTCAAATGACCCATATCCTGAGATGAACTTGATTACAAAAGGGCCGACCCATCGAGACTTCAATTTTCCTGGGAATAGATGCAATCGAGAATCGTACAAGAGTACCTGTTGCCCTACCTGAAAGCTTTTTCGAATGATGTGCCGATCATGTAACTCTTTCATGCGAACCTTGGCCAATCGTGCATTTTCAAATGCTTCATTCCGAATTTCCTCAAGTTCATTCAATTGGAGCTTCCTGGATAAGCCTGCTTCAGTTAGACTCTTGTTGATCTTATGAATTGCCCAATATGCTTTATGCTCAATTTCCACCGGCAGATGACAAGATTTACCGTATACTAGCCTATAGGGAGACATTCCCAAAATTGTTTTGTAAGCTGTCCTGTATGCCCAAAGAGCGTCTACTAGTCTTAAGGACCAATCCTTACGATTAGCAGCAACAGTCTTTTCCAATATGCGCTTAATCTCCCTATTGGCTAGCTCGGCTTGACCATTGGTTTGGGGATGGTATGGTGTTGCAACCTTATGCAGTACACCATATTTCTTCATTAATCCTGCCACAACTTTATTACAAAAATGGGAACCCCCATCACTGATGATTGCTCGTGGCATCCCAAATCGACTGAATATGTTTTCTTTCAAAAATTTCACGACAGTCCTATGGTCATTTGTTCTGGCCGGGATTGCTTCTACCCATTTGGACACATAGTCAACAGCAAGTAAGATATATTCATGACCAAATGAATTGACAAATGGGCCCATAAAATCCATACCCCAACAGTCAAAAACTTCTAACACTTGGATCGGATGTAATGGCATCATGTTTCTCCTTGACAGACTTCCTAACCTTTGACATCGATCACAATTTGAACAGAACTTGTACACATCCTTGAACAATGTCGGCCAATAAAATCCACTCTGAAAAATTTTTGCAACTGTTTTCTTGACAGAAAAATGGCCTCCACATGCAAGAGTATGACAGAAATTGATGACACTTTGTTGCTCATGATCGGGTATGCATCTACGGATGATTTGATCAGGACAATACTTGAAGAGGTAGGGCTCATCCCAAAAGAAGGTTCTGACTTTTCTGAAAAATTTATGCCTATCTTGCTTACTCCAATGGTCTGGGATCAGACCAGTTGCCAGGTAGTTCGCAATGTCAGCATACCAAGGGACAACAGATGATGCACGAATAACATTCACTTCAAACAGTTGCTCATCAGGGAAATTGTCATGAATTGGTTCATCAAATTGTGTGAGATCTTGACTTGGAATCCTTGACAAATGGTTAGCCACCACATTTTCTACTCCCTTCTTGTCTCTGATTTCAATGTTGAACTCTTGCAGGAGTAAGATCCATCGGAGCAGACGGGGTTTTGCATCTTGCTTTGTGAACAAATACTTCAGAGCAGCGTGATCAGTAAAAATGATCACTAGTGACCCTACGAGGTAAGATCGGAACTTGTCCAGGGCAAAGACAACTGCTAGTAACTCTTTCTCTGTAGTGGTGTAATTCTTTTGTGCCTCATTAAGAGTTTTGCTAGCATAGTATATCACATGAGGTTTCTTATCCTTCCTCTGCCCTAACACAGCTCCTACCGCGTAATCACTAGCATCGCACATAAGTTCAAACGGGAGGGACCAATCAGGGGACTGAATGATAGGTGCTGAAATGAGTGCATCTTTCAATTTATCAAAAGCATTTTGACAGGAAGGACTCCATTCAAACGGAACATCTTGAGACAACAAATGGCACAAGGGTCTTGTTATGGTGCTAAAGGAAGCAATGAATCTCCTATAAAACCCTGCATGTCCCAAAAAACTTCTGATGTCTTTCACATTCCTAGGGATGGGGAGTTTTTGAATTGTTTCAATTTTTGATCTGTCTACCTCCATCCCCCTAGATGAAACGATGTGCCCCAAGACTATGCCCTGTTTCACCATGAAGTGACATTTTTCCCAATTGAGTATCAGATTTGTTTCCTCACATCTTGCTAAAACCTTTTTCAAATTCTCCAAACAGGCCTCAAAGTTACTTCCATAAACAGAAAAGTCATCCATAAATACTTCAACAATCTGCTCAACCATTTCACTGAAAATGCTCATCATACACCTTTGAAAGGTGGCTGGAGCATTGCATAACCCAAATGGCATGCGCCTGTATGCAAATGTCCCAAATGGACATGTGAAAGTTGTCTTCTCTTGATCTTCTAGTGCAATTTCTATCTGATTGTACCCTGAGTACCCATCTAAGAAACAATAGTAGGCTTGGCCTGCTATTCTCTCCAGAACTTGATCCAAGAAAGGCAAAGGAAAATGATCTTTCCTTGTCACAGAATTGAGCTTTCTATAATCAATGCACATACGCCATCCTGTCTGGATGCGTGTGGGAATCAGTTCATTGTTCTCATTTTTTACAACAGTGACTCCAGACTTTTTGGGTACTACTTGTGTTGGACTTACCCACTTAGAATCAGAGATTGGGTAAATTATTCCAGCATCCAATAGCTTCAGCACTTCTTTTCTGACAACTTCTTTCATGTTGGGATTTAATCTCCTTTGCATTTGCCTAACTGGTTTTGCTCCTTCTTCCAAGAATATCTTATGAGTACAGATCAAAGGGCTAATACCTTGCAAATCTGAAATGGTCCATCCTAATGACTTCCTGTGTGCTTTTAGAACTTTTATCAGTTGTTGCTCTTGCTGAGGTGTCAAACTTGAAGAGATCACTACTGGGAATGCTTCCCCTTCTCCTAGAAAGACATACTTCAAATCACTGGGCAATGGCTTTCTCTCAGGCGTGGACTGATGGCTATCAGGAGCCATGAGCTTACTGTCCAAGTTCCTTAATGGCTCTAAACCAGGCATCCATGTAGGCTTCTCACTTTCTTTGCTTATGACTTCCATTTCTTTTATTTCTTCAAAATCTTGATTTCCTTCTTTGGGTCTTCTCATGAACTCTTCAAAATAGTCATTGGTCAGTGTTTGGATCAAGTCTACCTCCTCCACTTCACTCTCAGTGTCCTGATGTTTGGCTACCCTGAAGATATTCATTTCTACAGTCATGTTCCCAAAAGATAGCTTTAACACACCATTCCTACAGTTGATGATGGCATTTGATGTGGCAAGGAATGGTCGACCTAAGATGACTGGCACAGGAGGTTGAGGCCCCTGATGCGGCTGGGTGTCCAAAACGATGAAGTCTACTGGAAAGTAGAACTTATCGATTTGTACCAGAACATCCTCCACAATTCCTCGTGGAACTTTGACTGATCGATCAGCCAGCTGAAGGGTCACTCTAGTAGGTTTAAGCTCACCTAATCCCAACTGTTGATACACACTGTATGGCAACAAATTGACACTAGCTCCTAAATCCAAGAGTGCTCGATCAACCTTTTGACTTCCTATGATGCATGTAATGGTTGGACAGCCTGGGTCTTTGTATTTGGGAGGAGTTTTCAATTGGAGAATGGCGCTGACTTGTTCAGTCAAGAATGCCTTTTCATGCACATTTGTTTTTCTTTTGACAGTGCACAAATCTTTCAAAAATTTTGCATATGAAGGTGTTTGTTTGATTGCATCTAACAGCGGGATGTTGATTCTCACTTGCTTAAACACTTCATATATATCTGTATTTTGTTGCTCTTTTTTCAAATGATTCAACCTTTGTGGAAAATGTGGTTTGGGCCTGTATTGAATTTCTTTCTCATTTTCTTTTTGTTTTTCATTTTTTTCATTTTTTTCATTTTTTTCATTTTTTTCCACGGTGGATTCATAATCTTTTGGTTCTTTTTCTTCATCAACATGTTGGTTTATCCTAGGATCAGTTGGTTTCTCAATTATTCTTCCACTTCTTAGGGCAGTCACTGCTTGCACTTGTTCATGAGTGTTGGTTTCACTATTTGAAGCTTCTACCTGGTTGGTTTGTCTAATTGGGTTAGGATTAGTTTGGGATGGAAACCTTCCGGGTTCTCTCACACTCAATGTTTGTGTTATCTTGGTCAACTGGCTCCTAATGTCTTCTACAGCTCTATTTGTTTGGTCTTGATTTTTGACAAGCTGAGCAACCTGATTGTTGATACCTGTTTGACTTTGGATGAACTGGTGCAAGGTATCTTCCAAAGATCTCCTATGAGGAGGTTGATAAGTATTGGATGAAGAACCTTGATTTTGTTGGAAAGTGTGCTGTTGTGCAGGGAAGGGAGGTTGAGAATGATTTCCAAAATCATTTCTCCAAGAAAAATTGGGGTGATTTCTATTATTGGGATGGTATGAATTGTAGTTCTGATTATTCCCATAATAGGCTCCACTCTGATTTTGATTTTGTCTCCCCTCAAAGTTGTGTGAATGATTGTTATTAGTCTGCCCATACAATACCTCCTTGAAAGCAGGTAGGGTAGGACATTCTTCAGTTGAATGATCTATTGCATCACACACAACACACTTTACTTCCACTTGATTAACAGATTGCACCTTTTTGGGTTGCATGTTTTCAACTTTCTTTGTTAAAGCAGTTAGTCTTGCATTTAAATCATCACTCTCACTTAGTTGGTATCTCCCTCTAGGTTGTGGATTTTCTCTTGAATCAAGAGCAGATGTTGGACCAACTTCCCAGTTTCTTGTATTCTCAGCCAATGTGTCAAAGAAGTGGAAAGCTTCTTCTGGAGTCTTCTCATAGAATTCTCCATTGCACATTGTAGAAACTAGCATTTTCAATTGTGGAGTGAGTGAATCATGAAAGAAACTGACCACTCTCCATTGCTCAAAAGCATGGTGCGGACAAGTGTGAAGAAGGTCTTTAAACCTTTCCCACGCTTGAGCAAAATTCTCATTTGGTTTACAGGCAAAGTTCATGATTTGTCTTTGAAGAGTAGCAGTTCTGTTGGCAGGGAAGTATTTTTTTAAGAAAGTTGTTTGCATTTCTCTCCAAGTTCCTATAGATCTAGGTGAGAGAGTGCTTAACCATATTTTTGCCTTATCTTTCAGTGAGAATGGAAAGAGTTTTAATCTGATGACATCCTCATTTACTGTATGGTCCATGCAAGTGCTACATACTTCCTCAAATTCTTTCATATGAGTATATGGATTTTCAGAATCCATGCCATGAAAAGTTGACAACAATTGGATTGTGCCAGGTTTGAAGTTAAACCTATGGTGGTTGATGGGAAGAATAATACAAGAGGGGGTTGTCTGCCTAGGAGGATGAAGATACTCTCTGAGGGGTCTGATCATCTCCTGATCAATGGGATCAGGGTCACCGTGGTCACTACCACGTGCAGACATGTTGTGTGCAAGTGGTATGTTCTCATTGTGTTGAGACATGAGCGATTGATTTTCTACAGTTCTACCAGACCTAAGTATCATACACAATGGACAAACAAAAATAAAGTAAAAAGAAACAGAGTTACCGAATTTATCAGGAGATGCTTCTTCTTTCTCTTTTTTTTTTCTTTTTATTTTTGCCTCAATCTCCCCGGCAACGGCGCCAAAATTTGACTGCACTCTCACCCTGCAATTAAAACACAAAACAAAACACAATAAAAATTTTATATTTTTTTATTTATTTAGGCGAGAGGTTTATACTCGTCAGTGTACGAGTGCAGTTGTAGTTCAAATTTAAATTTATACTTTCTGGATAAGTCCAGGTCGTCCACTGAGAGATTTATTTATGGCAAAAGAAAAAAAGAATGTCACACACACGCACACGCATTTAAATGGATTGATAACATGTTTTTTTTATGATTTTTTTTAGATAACAAATATTAGAAAATAAAGCAAGACAGAAGTTGAAATAAATACTGAACGTGAGAATATGAAATTGGAAAGTACTTGAGTTAAGACAATTTCAGTGCCAACCCGTTGATTCCCAAATATTAGCATAAAAGATTAGCAACATTAATTTAATTTCAGATATGAGGATTTGTTATTAAATGCAATTAAAGATAATGATAGCTCTAGTTTAAGCAATCCCCATACATGATATGCGGGATTCTAATTTAAGAAACTACCATAAATTCAATTACAATTAATACACAAAACAACTAAATTAATCATCCGGGTTTGGGTATGATAGCGTTTCCAGTTCTAGTAACTCTCATGCGTGACATGAAAGCTCTAAGTTAGGTTTACGCTCCAATCCAAACCTAGTGATTTTTCAATAATCAAAACACACTCATATTGAAGTTTAAACCAATGTTACTCATTTAAAGCGTAGCTTTCTTTGGGAATCATTGGCGTTGGACACTGTCCTTGCCTTAACCCAAGATTAGATTTAGCTACTCATCTCCATTAAATTAATTGATAGGAATTTAAATGACATAATTTAAATAACTGAATTTAAATGACAGGAATTAAAATAGAAGAAACTAACCGGCCATTTAGGCGGTAGATAATTAAAATACAAGAATGTAAATTGCAAGAATTTAAAGGCAAAAACTAACCGTCCATTTAGGCGGTGAATAATAAAGTAATAATAAATGACATAAGAATTTAAAAGAAGAAAGGAAGAAAGTAAGATCACAAGAGAAAATACTAAAGAAAATGAGAGAGAACAAAAGCAATTCTCAAAGAGAGAATTCTAAGGAAATAACTAAACTTTGATTCAAGAATAATAATCACACTTACAAATGCAATCAAGTGAGCTATTTATAGGCCACAAGATGCAATACAAACCACACAATTTCAATTATTCAATTAGACATAATTATATCTAATGGGCACTCACACACTTAAAGTTAAATGGATTTTAGCTATAATATACACCTAATATTAAATGGATTTTAGCTAAAATACATACCTAATAAAGCACTCATAAAGTTAAATGGATTTTAGCTATAATATCCACCTAATAGTTAAATGGATTTTAGCTAAAAAACATACCTAATAAAGCTCTCACATAAAAAATAAAAATAGATTTCTATAAATTGGTTTTTTAATCTTTATTAGGATTAAAAATAATCCTTGGGCCTTCTCCAAATAATATCTTCCATGGGTTGCTCAAATTGGGCCTTAATTCTTCATGGGCTTGAATTCTTCATGGATTTGAATTTTTCATGGGCTTGATTTCTTCATGGATTTGATGTCTTCATGGACTTTAAATCTTCATGGGCTTGATTTCTTCATGGGTTTGATTTCTTCATGGACTTTAAATCTTCATGGGCTTGAATTCTTCATGCCTAAAAAAAAAATAATAATAATTTAATGTTATTAATAAATTATATATTATATATATGTATTACACATGGCACACATATATATATATTAGATTATATTATATATATATATTACATGCATGCATATAATGATGTATATGTATTATATATAATTTTATATATTATTATTATTATTATTAAATTTTACTTTAAAATTTCATTTCATTCATTTTTCAATTTAAACTTGCATATAACCATAAAATATATATTAATATCTAATTTAAACCATTTTTAAGATCAAAAGAAGGGTATAATTATAACAAAATTTTTACAAAATTAACCACTAATCATACCCCCCAACTTAAACATTGCTAGTCCCTTAGCAATCAGACTATACACATGCCAAGTTTTAATAACTGTATGAATGTAAAAATTTCAAATTTGAAATCGAAATGCATAAAATTGAATAAATAATTTAGCATTCTAAATCAGATTTTTGGTTAAAGATCATACAATCTCAGGAATAGCAATTAGGATGACCAACACACAGACTTACTCTCTTGAAGTTTTGACTCAAATCTCACTATGGATTTTCCCTCCAATAAAAAGGATTTCTCAGGTGTACACACAAGGGGGTGCACCGTTATAAGAGTAAATGCAGAACAAGTTCAAAACTCAGTGTCATCCCAAATACAAGGAACGTATTTTCATGAAAGAACAAGGAAATTGATATAGCTTCATGATTGGAATAATGCTCTAGATGAGTAACTTCTGAATTTAAACATGATTCCCTACTCCAAACTCGAATTCTGAGATCACATGATTTATAGCATAAAATGGGACCAGACTGGATTGTAATGGGGCTATGAGGTTAATACGGGTTGTCAAAGAAAAGGTAGATTATGGAAAGTGTGTGTGTCGGGATTTTTTTTTTTTTTTTTTTTTTTTTTTTTAAGCAGTTATGCTGAATAGCTAAGAGAAGTTGCCCCATTTTTTTTCACTTTTTTTTTTCTTTCTTTTTTTTTCTCTCTTTTTTTTTTTTCTCTCTTTTTCTCTTTTTCTTTCTCTTTAAATATGAAAATAGATAGACAGATTAATTCCCAAAAACACACCAGGTTCTTCAAAATTCATATTGTTTTGGGTAAAACGAAGGTAGCGAAGAAAGTTGTACTACAAATGGCTCAAAAGGGCTACCAAAGGAGGTTAATTTAAAGAAAGAAAAAGGTTTAATAAGCTCAAAATGAAAGAAATTGATCCCCCTATCATGCTTCTACAAAACGATGATACTCAGTCATCTAATTCAGAGTTTGAAACCAGTCAAACTTATCCGTTATCATACTAGACATTCAATGCGAATTGATGTTTTGAAGCCATTGAAAAGATAAGATAAACAATAAAGCATATTTAGAGTAAGTGTTATTTCACTCAGAATTAACGGTTATTAGGCTCAAACACTCACTTGGGTAATAGTCTCCACTTTTGTTGAGAGATCATACAGTGTACTAATCAGCTAATTACTGTTACCTTTGACTTTATGACCGATAACTAATTTTTAAATTTTGAATCCCCGATGAATGCAAATTACTTATTCTAATGCATATACGTTTTCAAATAAGAAATCAATGCATTCATGTTTTGTATTGCAAACTTAACCGGCTATCAGTGCATAACTTCAAGCTTTAGGAATAGCATTATTTAAAACACATAATTTTTTTTTTTTATTATTATTATTATTTTTTATTTTTTAATAAGAGCAGATAAAGATAATCAAAATCACACAATACTACAAACTAGCAATAGCAAACTCACAGTTAAATATGAACCAGATAATTCATAATTAGACCTTACACCCCCCAACTTGAATTGCAGTAATAAACTAGGGTTGTTAGGAATACCTGTAACTCCACAAGTCCATAGATTTGCTGTGAACTGCTAAAACTTAAACAACAAATGAGCATACCATATATATATATATTTATATTTTCACACCAAAATAAAAATTCCATGCAAGTCACAAGATAAAAAAAATGCGTCTCAAGAGTACAAAAAGTACTCCTTACTCAGCCATCTTATCAAAGACTTTGCCTAACAACATTCCACAGTTTTTTTTTTTTTTTTTTTTTTTTTTTTTTTTTAAGAACACAACCAAGAAAAATCCTGCAAGTTGTTCAATACTTAAAATGCGTCTCAAGAGTACAAAAAGTACTCCTTACTCAGCCATCTTAATAAAGAGCATTTCTCACAGTGATAAATCTAAATTAATCGGACCCCTTTGGCGCTTGTTACTAATTGCCTTAGACCAGTCTATCCAAGGCTCATAAGGATCGTGCTGTGGAACATAAGTGTGTAATTTTTCTAGCAGCTCATCAATGGTGGATGCGGAAATGAGAATCTTTCTTGCTGAAAGAGAAATGAACTTTTGATCCACAGCCTGATCAAGAAAAGAGAGCAACCCATCAAAAAAATGGTTAACATTTAAAAGTCCAATGGGTTTGGTATGGAGATTACTCTTGGCCCAGGAGATTATACAAAACATTTCTTCAAGTGTTCCAAAACCTCCTGGTAAAGCAATGAAGGCGTCTGACTGATAAATCTTACAAGCCATACGCTCAGACATAGAAGTCGTTTCTATAAGTTGACCGCGTGTAATCCCAGAAATATGTGGTTCAGCTAAAGGGAATGGCATTACACCTACCACAGATGAATTTCCAAGATGTACAGCTTGTGAAACATAACCATTCAATCCACGACTTCCCCCTCCATATACCAAATTAATTTTTTTCTCTCCTAATTTTTTGCCTAGTTCGCTTGCTGCAAGTGCGTAACAAATATCACTCCCAAGTTGAGAGCCACAAAGTACACATATGGTTTTGATTCGACGAACTAACTGACCTTCCATGTTTGTTCCTTTTGTATGCCCTGGAAAGAGATTTAGCGATCAAAAGTAGCTATACAACAATTCAACAAGAAATAAATACAAACAAAAATCATGCGTATGTATAAGTAGTTGTGATTGTGGCTCACATCTTCCTCTGGTTTTACGTCCAGAAACGGCTTAAACACTTTCTATGAAGCGGGGATAAGCTTCCCATCCAATTTTCTTATAGATTGGCAAACAGGGTCGTTTTTAGTCAGATTCCCAAGACTATAGCGTTGGTGGTCACTTCTGAACTGGGTCCATAAAGCAAGAAGTTCTCTTTGCACTATTCCACATGGATGCGTCTCAAGAGTCAATCGGATATCATCCAAAGACTCCTTACTCAGTCCATCCTTTATGAAACTAATTTTATCTTCTCGATTTATGGACGTAAACCCCACAGATTTGCATCGTGTGTTACAGGTCCATCGAGCACATTTGTAACAACCATTCACTCTTTTCGCTCTTCTTTTCTTCGAAAAACTACTCTTCCCTAAACCTGGAAAGTGCTTAAAACTCGGTGAAGTTTCACCAGCTAATCGAACTTTTGCTTCGATCAGCCAACGAATATCTTCAGGAATGTTATTATGCATCAACAGCCTAAGTCTTTCACACCTAGCAGCATAAATCTTTTTCAAATCATTTTGTGGGAGAGATGGATAGTATTTGTGAATTTTTGAGAGATAAAAATCCATTTTTTTTTTTTTTTTAAATAACTATACTGAAAAGAAAGTAAAGAACTATAAACTTTGCAAAAGGGATGAGAGTACCTGATCGGAGGATAACACAAAGGAGAGAAGATTGAGCTCAAGAAGGGTGACTTGCCTCATACAGATATGGAGTCTCTTATAGAGCAACGGTCATCACTATTCTACACTCGAGTCGAGACATGTCACAATTACAGGGTCAGGCTTGGCGTCTCTTTTTCAACGCTTGGTGCCTCATTTTTCAACATTTGGCAGTGTGCCTTATCCTTTATAGGGCAGTGTGATTGCACTGCCCAAGAAAAGATAGCTACCACCAGCGTCAATTCTGTCTCTCTCAATTCAAATTTTTTTTTTTTTTTAAATTTTTTTTTTTTTTTTTGGGGTAAATTTTTATTATTTTTTTTTATTTATTTTTTTTTTTTAGTAGGGGCCCAATAAAATCATATATATCACACAAGACAATATTATCAAGTCAATCAAAATTATTTCACTAATAAATCAATAAGTACACCTTACCCCCCAACTTAAATTGCGCATTGTCCTCAATCGGCAATAAAAGGATAGAAGATAGGCATACCTGACGGTCTTCAATACATGAACTCGTATGGAAAAATTTTTATTTAGACTGCATACAGAGAAACACTATTTGAATCAAAGTTAATTAAGTAATGCAGAAAATGAACAACTTATATATATACTTCTTTATTATTATTATTATTATTTTTTTTTTATTTTTTTTATTTTTATTTTTTTCAGATCTATAAACATCCATTTAACCTAAATGGAAAGGTGGTCTTTTAACGTCAGATTCCCAGACGACATGAAACTTCCCTTATTCATCAGATGATGGTGGATCATCCAAATCCACAACTCCTTCATTCTCCTCAACACTACCCTGGTATGGTTTCAACCTATGACCATTGACTGTTAGAAGCTGTCCTGACTCCGGATTTTCTATCTCAAATGACCCATATCCTGAGATGAACTTGATTACAAAAGGGCCGACCCATCGAGACTTCAATTTTCCTGGGAATAGATGCAATCGAGAATCGTACAAGAGTACCTGTTGCCCTACCTGAAAGCTTTTTCGAATGATGTGCCGATCATGTAACTCTTTCATGCGAACCTTGGCCAATCGTGCATTTTCAAATGCTTCATTCCGAATTTCCTCAAGTTCATTCAATTGGAGCTTCCTGGATAAGCCTGCTTCAGTTAGACTCTTGTTGATCTTATGAATTGCCCAATATGCTTTATGCTCAATTTCCACCGGCAGATGACAAGATTTACCGTATACTAGCCTATAGGGAGACATTCCCAAAATTGTTTTGTAAGCTGTCCTGTATGCCCAAAGAGCGTCTACTAGTCTTAAGGACCAATCCTTACGATTAGCAGCAACAGTCTTTTCCAATATGCGCTTAATCTCCCTATTGGCTAGCTCGGCTTGACCATTGGTTTGGGGATGGTATGGTGTTGCAACCTTATGCAGTACACCATATTTCTTCATTAATCCTGCCACAACTTTATTACAAAAATGGGAACCCCCATCACTGATGATTGCTCGTGGCATCCCAAATCGACTGAATATGTTTTCTTTCAAAAATTTCACGACAGTCCTATGGTCATTTGTTCTGGCCGGGATTGCTTCTACCCATTTGGACACATAGTCAACAGCAAGTAAGATATATTCATGACCAAATGATGCATCATCTGTTGAAGATGATGCACGAATAACATTCACTTCACTCGCTACGATAATAATGAAGAGACTGGCTATGTTTCAATAAGAAACGACCTAGGTGGGAATTAGGTTTCGCCTTCCCTTCGCTTCACTCAAGGGTTCTGGGACATATCGAAAATACCTCGTGGAAATAAACCCAAAACCTTGGTAAAGCGTCACCCTTCTCTAGCTCTTAATGAAGAGTCAGTGATGAATTTTCTTAGGATTCGACAAAAATAAGCGAACCATACTCGTTTAATTTAACTATGTTTCAAGGCCTTAATTATCATAAAATAAATTTTGGTCTAAGTATTAACCTATTTTCTCATTCTCAATAGCCTTAAAAAATACTTGGGTTAAACTCCTTTTGAAAAAATTAAATAAAATTTTCCTTAGCCAAACCTCCATTTATTTTCCTTTTCCTTTTATTTATTTCCAAAAATACACCAAATTTCCATCATTTAGGGAATAAGTTTTTGAAATTCAAACATCAAGCTTTCTTATCCATTTTTCCCACATTCAAGGAAAATACTCTTTTATTTTATTTTCCAACATATAGAAAAATTTTCCAAAATGCCTCAAATTTTATATTAATTTAATAATTATTTTGGAGGCTCAAACTCACATTTATTTATTTAAATAAACTTACTTTTATTCCAAAAATTCCAGGAAATATTTAAATAAAATAAAAAAAAAGTTTAAACAACATCAAAGGGGCAACAACAGCAAGGCCGCGTGTGGCTGCCTGGCCGCCGCACTGTTGAGTGTAGATTTTGATGATTGATGATTGGCATGTGTGAATGTGAATGTTCATTTATATTTTATGTACTAACAAAGCATGAAGCCTTCATAAGGCTTACAAAGCTACTCTCTAGTGATTTCTTGACACAGGTTATATATGAAAACTTCTTATATTGATATAGAGATTTCATTATATATGGAAACAAGTTTTTAGAGAGCTTTCTAGAAATTTGAGTATTTGAGCTATGTATGGAAAGTTCTTCTTGGAATGGAAAGTCTAGAAGATATATATATATATATATATATGGAATCCTTGTTGGGAAGTTCAAAATATCTATATGAAAGTTTTTGAGGAGATTGGAGTAGTCCACTATATAGAGTTGCCATATATGTAACTTGGTGACATGGCATTGTTAACATGGCATTTTGATGACATGGCAGCCACGTGGAGCACACTCATCAAGGCTACATCATCTTGTTGGTCTAGATATGGTAAGAGAATCATGGAGTAAATTTAAAGGTTCCTAAAAGCTCTTCTATTCAGTTAAATATGGAAGATTTTTTTTTTTTTTTTTGAATTGCATTCAAATGGAGACGTTAAAGATTCAGCATTATTGTTCAACATTAATGGAGAAAATTAAGGTTTAAAAATTAAACCTTGATTGATATTACTTTCCTTTATTGCTGATTCTCTCTCATTAAAATGATATGGAGGCTCAAATCATGGAATCAAGTATCCTACTAATTATGGCTAATTGATATCTTCATTATGGGAGAATATTCAAAGGATATCTTGCATATATTCAGCTACACAAATTGATTCTCTACTTGTCAACATTTTTTAGTATGGAAACTTGATCAATTAAGGGCTTTTGAAGTTATAATTGATATATTCATTGTTGGACAAATTTGCTTCATTATTTGGTTGGATTTTACACAATTTGGAGGTTTAAATTCAAATTTCAAATTAGCTATGCTTGTTATGGAAGCTAAGGGGCCAATTACACAATCAAAGGAGTTTGAAGATCAACTAGAAGTCAAAATTGATCATTTGTTATTTAATTTCGATTTTGCAAGAATTATGAAGGGTTTGGATGATATTTTTAATCCTTGAAATCAGCCATGCATTATTGGAATTGATTTGCTCATTCAAGGCTGATTGGAGATCTACAAAAGTCAAAGGTCTTGAAGATCAATCAAGTTAGCTGATTATGGAAGGTAAATCAAAAATTCAAAACGAATGGCTAAGATTGGCTTGAAGACTTGACACATGGAGGGCTGAGATTGATCAAGGAAAGCCAACTCTAACACTATATAAAAGGATCTCTTGAAGGCTTTGGAACAACTTTTGAAAGCCCTATTATTTTCTACATCATTGGCCAAGATTTTCATTCTCTCTAAGTCTTTTCTTTTCCTCTATCTTCTTGAGAGAAAACTAAGAGAGTTCTCTACACTTCATTGTATTATTTTTTAGAGAACCCTATTTCTCAATCTCTGCTATTCTTGTATCTTGTAAAGAGCGTACAAAATCCAAACCAGTGAGTGTAAGACTCCAGAAATAGTTTGGTGGTGGTGAAGCCAAGTGAAGGCTTCGATGGTTGTATCAAAAGTTTCATATAGTGGATTTGGTTGAAAATCCTAAGGAAGGAAATCCTTAGGTAGTGGATGTAAACCATAAGGGCCGAACCACTATACATCGCTGTGTTCTTCTTCTCTTCACTCTTTACTTATTCTTGCTTGATTATACTTGTTTGTTATTGGTATTATATTCTGTTTTGCTTTAACTGACCATTCTTTATTTAAAGTCTTGTTATTGTGTGCATTCAAATCACATGTTTTCACCAAGTTGTAATTTGAAGAGTATATTGGATCTAAGCACATACTAGCACAGCTGGCGGATATCATATTATCCATCTAGTATTTAAGTGCTCCCGTACTCTCAACTACATTTGGTTTGTATTAAATTTGTTTTCTCATATATATACGTGCATAAGTTTTGCATTAGAATTTTTAAAAAGTGTCAATTCACCCCCCCTCTTGACTAGGTTAGAACTCAACATAAACAACATCAAAGGGGTAACAACAGCAAGGCCGCATGTGACTGCCTGGCCGTCGCACTGGCCTGTGAGCGCAGGGACGCCCGCAACCGCGCCCTACGCGGGCCAACCGCACGTGCCAGCTGGCTGCAACAGCCAGCTGGCCACCCCCCCTTTTTTTTTTCATGCATTCCAAAATTTAAACACTTTTAAAATAAAGCATTAAACTCCCTCACTTAACCAGAAATAAGATCATACCACCCATAAGTTGATTCACACAACATACGCCAAATTAGGTTACAAATCCAAGTTTAAACACCATCAAATTCTTAAACACCATTACAAAAATATAAATACTACACATCTAGTCTTCCATACTCATAGCCCTTACCCCTTTCAAGATGCCCTTTCCCTTTGAGCTTTCACCACCTACAAAGAGGTCCAAAATGACCTTATGAGCTATTGCTCCGTAAGGGTACAATGCAAAGCAAATGAGAGCATAAATAAACATGTAATGCGAGATGTAATGCAAACATGGGTAGTTCTCCTAGCCTTCTCAACCTTTCAAGGTGGAGGCTTCAACCAACCTCTTTTTCCCAACTCCTAGCCCTCTTTATGGCCAAAGGTCTACTAGAGTACACAATGCATATTTCTTGCAAACACATGATACTCATAACAAACATTTGCTAAACATGCAAGACCGCCACCCATGGGGTCATCCCTTACCATAACTCTTAGATGCTTTTCAAACGATCGCTTCCAAGTATCTCTTTGGTTCCAACAACCTAAGGAGAATTTCTTTGAACATTAGAAGATTTAAGAGATGAGAAGGATTAAGGAAATTTCTTCTTTTCTTTCTAAGAAAACTAAGTACAAAAATCTTACATTCCTTACTCTTCTCCTATTCTTCTTCTTCTTCTTCTAATTGTATTTTTGGCCAAGAAATTTGGCCTTCTATACCTTCTTCCTCTTTATATTACCTCACTTTTCCATTTTCTTTTAATTATTTACATCCCAAGATTTAATATAAACCTTTGGATTTTATTGATTTGAGAGAATTAATCTCCACCCTTCTCTACAAGCACAATCCATGTGCTTAATAAACTTTGAATCTCATCATTTGATCACATAGGATTTAATCTCTATCCTTGAGAAGAAACACAATCTTTGGTAAAAAAAAAATTTAATTCTAGCCATGAATTTAAAATGTAGATTGAATCTCCACCCTTCAAAGAAGCACAATCCATGTGCTTAAAGAGGACATCATCTTAGCCCTTGATTCCTATCCAAGAGTTATCCCATCCATCCATTCTAATCCCTTAAAAATTAATTTTAATTATATTGGCAATCCATGCCAATTTTTAAGACTTATTTGTTACCCTTGGATCAACTCTCATTCCAAGGCCATATCTCATCCATTGAATCTATCTTAAACTTTTAATTTTTCTCCCATTTATTTTAATTCTTCCATTTTCAACCATAATTGCATGGCCACCTTCTATTTTCTCTTTGCATTTTCTTTATGCAACATAATGATGGCTCTCATTAAAGGCAAGAATGACCCATTTTCTTTTTCTTTTCCTTTTAATTAAATCTCACTTCTCTTTTAATGAGATCTTGCCAAGTGTCACCCATACACTTAATTTAGCCATTTCTTATTTCTTTAATATCTCATCTTCTTGAATGAGTACTTGCCAAGTGTTGCTATTTGACACCCACTTGGCCCCTAATCCCTAATCTTGGCCATCCAATATTTCTCTATGAATTAATCAAAATTAAATCCTTCACATAGGATTTATTTACACATTTTCATCCATAAATATTCTCTTTTAATGGGATAATATCCAGATTGCAATATTACCCTTTTAGAGACATCTCAAATTTATAAGCTTCCATAAATCAACCTAGGACAATTTTGGAATGCCACATACCTCTATTTTTATAATTTATTTAATTGAATTCACACTCACACCTAGGGTGTCACACAACACACTTCCAGGAAATGGCGTTTAAACCCCACAATTTTCAGAAATTACCGCATACACTCCATATAATAATAACTCTTATACCCTAATTTTTTAACAATTAATTGCCCATCTCTTCATCAAAAAATAAATTAATATTTCCTTTGAACCCACAAATATTCAATAATTACCATAACTACAATAATTAATAATTATTAGTCATTCCCAACTTAAATTATAGTTATTAATTATTCCTAAATTACCGGGATATTACATTATTGGTCACATGTAAAATCGAACAATTATCACACATTTATTACCACAGGTGCACATGCAATTATGTTAAATATTTACCTTCCTTTGGGCCGATAAATATTTACACAAGTTATATGTACACAACCGTTTATATTTCAAAATAAATTAATTTCCAAAAAGATATCACTTTGACGACATGTTGTTTCAATTAATTTATTTCAAAAATATATATATGTAAAACCACGCCAATATCCGAATTTAAAATTGCATCAAAATAATTCCTTAATTAATTTTTTTCTCAAAGTCAACGGTCAAACGTTGACCGAATTGATTGTTGACTGGATCAATACTGGACCGAGTTGGGTCAACCTGTCCTGGATCCTACACCAGCCCCGCTCAGTCCCTTGTTTCCTTAAAATAGATTTTTTAAATAAAAAACTATTTTTAAAGAAAAAATAGTGAAAAAACTAATTAATAAAAGAAAACTATTTTAAACTAATTTACTGAATTTAATTAATAATCCAAAACATTCACGGGCCTTATAGGCCCATGTCTAAAAACCCTAGGGGTTTCCTTCCTTAGGAAGCCTGAATGTCGTAGCCAAATGGTCGCGACTTTTCTTTTCTTAATGTTATTGCCCTTTCTTAATGCCACGGCCAAATAGGCGTGGCTTTGCTTTTCCTTACCAGTGTGACTTTACTTTTCCTTACCAACGCGGCTAGAGTCCTGCACCATTGCTAAATCTAAAAAAAATTGTTTTAAAAAACTAAATCTAAAAAAAGAAAAAACTCCAATACCATAACACCAAAAGTAAATCATGGATAAAAAAAAATAATACAATTCTCAATGATTTAACATGAAAGGGCTCTAATACCACTTGTCAGGGAGAAATAAACCTTTGTAAAAAATTATCACCCAAATCCCAAGAACATTCATGTCAAATCACCAAAAATAAATAAAATAATATGTGGAAGCGTACTTGTATCTATTATTATGATTAATCAAAACAAGTTATGATCTTCCAATTGATACGTACTTCTTGAAAGTTTTTCTCTGTTGACGGGGATATAGAAAGAAAGGAAAACTAACGTTCAACTAAAGATCGTGACCTATTATTTATAACTAAATTATGCAGTTAACAACTTTCAACATTTCTAAATTATCCTCTCATCAATTTAAAAATATAAATCATGTCTATACACATTAATTCCCTGACAACTTAATACTCAATAGCCCAAAAATTTAATTTTATAGATCACTTTTAATCAACTAAACTTTAAGATATCATTGCACATTTAAAAAATATACATTTGTGGCTCCACAGTCGAAACATTTATTTTCAACATTGCCTTCCTAAGTGGAATCCTACAAATGGATTTAGTATAAACAACAATTCCATATTCATCAATGTTGGCACCATATCTCTATTAGATCCCTCGCTCTTACCCTGTATCCTTGTTACTCAACCTATCATGGCCTATTCTTAGATTCCTTAGAGGCTGATTAGCTTAACCTTTTTCTTCTTCTTTTTTAATAGCTTATAAGTTGTGTAAAACTAAAAAATTGGATAACGTTTAAGTTAATAATGTAATTCAATAAATGTGTTTTAAGATGAAAGTGGGGTATTAATAACCTATTATAACGTAATAAAAAGATGAAAATGAATGTGTTGAATAATACAGATAAAATTTATAAAAATACTAGTTTTTAAAAAAAATAAATTATAAATTGATGTCCAAATGATAATTTTTTTTCTATTAGATGTTAATAAATTATATATAATTATTAAAGAATATATTAATACAATGTTTTATGTTTAAATTTAGGTTTAATTTATAAAAATGTTAAATATATTAATTAAATTTATATTAAAATATATATAAGGTGTGCTCCACATCATTATACTTGAATTACCACATCCACGTTACATAATATAAACTAAACAACGTTACTTAGGATATCAAAACTTAATATATATATATATATATAGTGAACGAAGGAAAAGATCGGAGCGATGGCAATGACGAGAGGAGGTGGCGATGGAGACAGATAAAGTGTAATACCCAAAGAGCCCAGAGAAGGGTAATATATATCTAGGATAAGTAAGGAAAGACACAACACCAACTGATACCTTTTGGATTGAATGCAGACAAAGAACTCTTAGGTTAAACGTCATTGAGCTGGGAAAATTTAAAGATGGATGACCCCTGAAAAGTTTGCGTAGACCCATCAGGATAAGTTGTTCTGATCCTTCCTATCAGGGGAAGTTCCCGTAGGCCTATCAGGGGAAGTTCGCATAGGCTCATCAAATGTTACATTAAGAACGATGGCGACTGACATGAAGGAGGCAGACGATGACGATGGACATGGAGAAGGTGGCAATTGAGGCTAGAGGTGATGACTGATGGAGATGGGTTTGGTGGCGACAACGACAGAGAAGGCAAAAGGATGAAGAAAGGTAGAGGTTGAAAATATGTGTTTTATTTGAGGGAAAATGTAATACCCCATATTGCAAAATGTCAAGTAAGTTCAAGGAACTGAAAATCAATTTGAGAATTTAGTTAACTAATTACCGAATCGATGGAATGGAGTATTCTAGAATGTAAATATCTAAGGAAAAAGGTATGTCATTGACAAGTGTCTTGAGACATGATTTATGACACTTAAAGAAATCGAAACAGAGATAATTTCTCAGTACGACTAATTTTAGATTGGAAAATCGAATGATCGTAAGGGATGTAATACTCAAGATTTTTAGATTCAGATACTTGAGGAAATAGGATATTTTAAAGGATTATGGATATTTGGAGACAAAATTTCAATTTCTAAGCCAGGGGCAAAATTATAATTTTTGAGGTTCGGATAAAAGTGTAATTTACCTAAAAATCAGGGGTATTAGCATAATTAATCCATTCTTCAGGGACTAAAATATAATTAAAAATTAGCCCGAGGACCATGTTGAAAAGGGCCTAAGTGTAATTACCCAAAAGTTCGGGCTAAAGTATAATTCTTGAAACCTTTTTACTAGGGGCATATGAGAGATTCAGGAAAAACCTCATAATGACATTAAAGAAAAGGATAAAGTCTCATGATGACGTTAGAGATAAGATGAAGCCTCGTGATGACGTTAAAGATAAGATGAAGACTCATGATGACTTTAAGGATAAGATTTGATTGGATAAGATAAGATTTGGATAAAATTTGATTGGATAAGATTTTGTTGGATATGATTTAAAATGATTACAGAACATCGTAGAAGATTTGGAATGATTGAAAAAGATTTTGGAAGATTTGAAATTATTGCAGAATATGTATTTCTTAGTGGCTAAGTTTCCAAAGCCTATAAATAGGGGTTCATGGCTAAGGATTCTCTCATTCGAAATTGTGATAAATTCATGCTAGACGAGAGTGCTTCGGGTTTAGTGGATAGAGGGCTTTTAAAGCATACGTAAGGCATCACACGCGTAGAGCACTTGGGCAGCGCTTGAGGGCATGTAAGAAGGTGGTTTGGTCAAAACACTTGAGGAGTTGCACAAAAGTCGAGGTTGGGCACAAGATTTGAGGTATTCTGAGTTTCGTTCAAGGTGAGTGTTCTACCGCAAAATTTGGTTTTAACTCGTGAGTTGTTCACTACTAAAACTTGATTTACTGTGGGTGTTTTACCCTAAAAACTTGGTATTTGTGTTACCTAAATGTGTTGTGGTTTTATGCAAAACGGTTTTATTCCATGCAAACGGTAATCGATGACGGTTGGTTTTATGAGGGAGATTCATCCCTAAACGTTTTGAACTTATGCATTGCATTCTATAAAATGTTGTTTATATGATGCATTGAATTATGAAAAGTGGCATTGTCTTACGTTTTGTGTGTTCATATGGAATGCCAGCCTAAGATGTTGTTTGAATAGTGTAGCCATAATTCTCCAATGGCGTGACGGAATAATAGGGGTATCTTGTGCTGATATGCATGCCGGGATAGCTGCCTTGGTTTCCATACCAGGCCGTTTGGTTAGGGAAATTGCACTAGGATGACTAGGTGGTCCATATTGTGTTATTCATGTGGGATGTCAGCCTAGGATGTTGTCTGGATAGTGTAGCCATAATTCTCTAAAGGCGTGACGGAATAATAGGGGTATCTTGTGCTGGTGATTATGCTGGGATAGTCGCCTTGGTTTTCGTGCCAAACCGTTTGGTCAGGGAAGTTGTATTAGGATGACTATGTGGTCCATGTGAAATTTTGGAGTTGAGATTGTGTGGTGGTTCCTGGATGCTTAGAATGGGAACGTAACCTCCAACGTAAATGTGGTGAACCGGGTTCCTGCGTTGATGTAACCCTCATGAGCCGAGACTTGGTAATGATTGTTCCCGAGATGTTGGAGAGATGTGTTGGCTTACCCCTCTTAAGCTAAAATCGAATCGTGTCGATGTGTCGATATGGTGACATAGCTTTTAGAGAGATTGTTCTTTTCCCGTGGTAGGGTTAAGCGCTTGGGATTTTCTTTAGCTAGGGCTTACCGAGTGTATTGATTTATTTCATGTCTTGCATTCATTCATGAAAAATGTGTTTTTGAATTCTCATTTAGATGATTCATCATCTAATATAGACTTTGTCCTTGGAATATTCAAACGTTCTATGTGAAGGTAGCAATGCGAAAGGGAAAGAGATTGCCAAGGAGTGACGGCGATTAATGGATAGTTTACTTTATGTCATTTTCAATTATGTTGTTAATTTTGATGACATCATGTAAACGTTGGTTCGATTTTATATCATGAATAAAGTGGTTTCGGTTATGATTTATTGAGGTTTCGATCTAACTTCCGCATTTGAGATGATGTACTTGTCTTAGTTTATTGATGGTTCATAGTTGATATACTGAGAAGGTGTAACGGGATCTTCGAGAAAAGGTTTTGTGTTGAGTTTCCGTTGATTGGAAAAAAATATACCCGAAATCTTACGTTATCTAATGCTCCGGGAATTGGGGTGTTACAGCAAATTTGTCATTTATTTAGTCAACAAAATAAGCTACCAAGAGCTTATTTGAAAAAGCTGGGGATGAGCTTATTGAATAAGTTACTAAAATAGTTTATAAGTTTGATAACGTTTAAACTCTTAAATTTTAATAAATACGTAACAAAATAAGTCGTGTAACTTATAAGATAAAAATGTAGCTTATAAATGGTCAAAACGATAAGCCAAACACCCTTTTACTCTATTTCTAGATTCCTCATAGGCTTATTTCCAAACCCCTTATGTTTTGTTTGACTATGCGATTTGACTGCTTATAAGCTATTAATTTAACTTATAAGCTATCAAGCTTATTTTCTTACATGTTTAGTAGTATCAATAGCTTAAAAGGTATATAACTTAAACTCCAATCTAGTAGCATTTGTAAGAAGCCACCGCTCACTAACTTTTGCAAAAATGTTGTTGAGAGCTTTTTTAGTTAACCGACTCATTTACCATTTTACCCTTTTACATTTTCAATATTTATACCTCCTATTTCAATTATACTCCTTCTTGTCTCTTATCTTCTCCTCCAAGATGATCGCTAGCCATTGCTGTAACACCTCGCCTCGTCGGGCGTGTCACTATAAGGGTATTTTCGGGAATCTTTTTTTTTTTTTTTGAATAACATCATCACGTGCGATGCTTCATGAACAACTTTCACATGCACACACAGGATCCCGAAAACCCTAGTTTTGCCCGTTTAACTTAACAAGATCAATAATCTTAACAACTAAACGAGACATATCATAACGCAGCGAATATATTAACATAAAACACCGTGATTCTTACATAGTGTTTCCATAATAAAATACGTAATACAGATAACCAAATGATAACAATGTTATCGTACAACTATTCATACACAAGCTGAAATACATACTAAAACCCCAAAAAGTTACAACGACTATCAATCTAAGCACCATGGACCTTTAACTGGCCATGTCCTTGCCCTCGCAGCAGTCCCTGACTGGAACGTTGAATGTTCCAGGGGCATAACCCAGGTTAGATGACAAAACATCTAAGTGACGGCATGAAACAGTTTACAAAATGCATGAAAAATATACGAGCATGGCATACATAGACAAAACGACACCATGCAAACACGTCTAACTTGAGAAATCTCCCTAACATACTCAACCTCCCGTGAAAAATTCATTCCACACACCGTTGGGGTTGACCTTACCGCGACATACTTAATCTCTCGAGTGCCCTACCGTGTCACTCGTTCACCATGATTAACCTTGTCTTATTCTCAAGAAGACCCCATCCCGTCCCACATAGACCCAACAACGAAAATCAATGCCCCGATGATATGAAAATCACACTCCATGAACCGACTCTTTTGCAAGTAAAAATAATTGATGTAATATACCACATAATCAATATGCAAATGATGTCATGAATACATGAATAAAACGCATAAGCATAGCATCCCGAGTTTTGGTCTCGAGTGCCCTACCGTGTCACTCGTTCACTTGAACTCACTACACTCACACCAAGACATATCCAAAACAAGGGTAAACCTATAGTCAAACCACTCACCTTGAACGTATTCAGATCGCCTCGATCCTCGTGCACTGCCTCGATTTGCGTGCCAAATCCCAAATAATTGAACTTATATTCAACCTCGAGCCAACATATTCCCTTAACACCATAATTAATTAAGGAAGCATTAAAGTATATTTTCCTCAATTTTTTCATAATTTCCTCTATTTTCTCCCAATTTTCACCTCGATAATTCCAAAATAATTATTTCCTCAACCATTTTCCAAAATATTTCAACACAATAAATCCTAAAATAATTAAAGAAAAATTCTAGAATCAAAATTACCAAAAATGCCCCTGTCATGCACCCTCATGCGCCTGGCGTGTGGGTGCGTGTGGAAGCTGGCGCGTGGCTGCACGCGCCACCGTCTTCTTCGTTGAATCGGCTGCCGGCAATTGCTCCAATGACCAAAATGAAGACACCCCCTTGAAGCCCTCTTAATGTCGATCACTATGGTACCTTTTTTCGGCAGAAACAACACCAGCAAGGCCCCCAAAAGGCTAGTTGCAGGTCCGGCAAGCAGACCATCTCCAATTTCTGGCCGACCCTCAAATGGCCACCAATTGCACCCTAAAACGCTTCAAAATGCTCTCAATCCCTTCTCCTTGACGCAATGATCAAAACCCCTTTGTTCACTCTCTCCAAATCATTCAAAAGCATGACCGATCTTGATGCCAAAAACCAAAACCCTCGACCTCATTTTTATACTCGAAGATCGGCCAAAATCCAACTAATAATCGGCCACAACTTGGCCTACAAGCAACCCCACGCCGTATAGCACCTCCCCCAGGTCCTACAGCGGCCATCCCATCGCCAGAGGCAGCTCCACGTGCGGCATAAGGTGGCTTGCTGTGTTCACACCATATTTTTTGATAAATTACACTTTAGCCCCCTAACTTCTTCAATTAACATTTCTGCCCTTTTCCTTAAGCCCCCGAACTATCCAAATATACCACTAAGTCCCATAAGTTTAGTACATCTCATTTGACCCTCGAAACTTTTGAAAAATTACCATTTTGACCTCCCTCGGGCAAATTTAGAAAATTACACTTAGGCCCGGTTAATTGTTTTGACCCCAATTCCTTTCGTTTCAACCCGAATTCACTTAAGGATTGTTCTAAACATCAAATTCTAGTCCTTAGCATGTTCCTTTGACCTTCCAAACGTCTCCTTCGTCGATTCGGTTTTCCTAGCCCGATCGACAGTTGTACCGAAAATTGTTCCCGATCCCACTTCTTTCATCACTAAAAATCATAATTCGAATCACTTGTCGATACTATACCATTTTCCTTGGCTATTTAGGGTCTGGGATACTCCCTCCAACTAATTCGATCATATAAAGCTGCGTTAGTGTACCCTATAGCCTTATTATTTTGATAATTCCGCTTATATCCCTTATCAAATACCATCTATTACCTTAAATCATTCCTGGGTATTACAATTGCTGCCCATCACCACCGCTCACCGCCCATCGCTGCAAGCCGACCATCGTCGCCCATACCTGCCATCGCCAGTACCGCCTCTTGCTTCTAGATCTGCAATCACCGTTGCCTCGCCTAGGTCTCCTCTTTCTGAATGTATTTTGTGAGTATAGATATCAAATTTCTATATGTTCAAAACAAATATATATTTATGTATAATTTATTAATATGTAATTGTAAGTATTTTAGTAATTAGACATCAATTTATAATTTTTTATTAAAAAATAATATTTTATAAATTTTATTTATATTGTTCAATATCATGTCTATTTTAGTCTTTTTCTTTTAACAGTTTATCATATTTTACAAAATAAACACATAAATTTTAATTAATAGTTTAAAAACACATTTGTCTAAGCACTTTGTTAACTTAAATAGTACCCAACTAAAAGCTCTTCAGCTTTTAAGCTTCCTTTAAAAACACATAGCCAAACTAAGCCTTAGTCTATTTTTCAATCCCCTCTCGTGCACAACCCTATTTCTTTACCCCTCATGTCTATTTGCCTTCAAGCTTCGTTTAATCTATTTTTGCTCTTAAGTCATGGAGTGCCCCTCAATCGTACATTGTGATTTTGAACCTAGTGATGCAAATGAAAGGTATTCTCATTTGGGTGATATGACCATGAGACGTAGGGTAGATTTAATACTTTGGTATCATCCCTCAACCTCTAACCAAGACACTGTTGTTATCATCCTAAGAGCTTAAGGCCATCATCAGCAACCGATAACCTCATTGAACCAACAGGTATAATCCTCTTCATTAGTCATTTTCCTTTTTTCTTTTTCTTTTTTGATAAATAACAAGATGATATTAATGAAAATAAAGATTAAAAATACAATCTTGAAGACCAAGGGGCCACGGCCCACGATGACCAAAAGCTATCAATGCTATAGGACAAAAAAAAAACATTAGAGACAGTAGTGGTCACATATAAATTTTGACGAAAGTGGTAGTGGACAATGACAGCAGTGGAGGACAACAACGCAACAAGTGGTGGCAACAAAAGCAAGTGACAATGACGACGATAGTGAAGGAACAGGCGATGTGCACGAAAGACAGTGACAGCGACGGAGGTGGTGTGCACAGACGATGGCAACAAAGGCAGTGTGCATGACTAACAACAACAACAACGATAATAGAGCAAGCGGTGTGCATGGAAGACGACGCGACGATGGTGATGTACCAGGTGATCTGCTCAAAAGATAGCGATGGCGACACAGGTCAAAAGCGAACAACGTTTGATCGTTGGGCAAGGCCGATTGATATAGGCAACGAATGTATATCAAATGGCTAGGGTTTCATGTGAAGCAAAAATGGGATAGAAAAAGATACAAGATGTATAGAGATGGAATTACACCGTCTCTAATTCCCTCTCTATTCAAAATAGAGACATAAATAATTTGTTTCTAAATCAGAGATTGATAATTTTCGTCTTTGTTTCCCTTTCTGGAAAAAAATTATCAAATTATTAAAAAAATTATGGATAAAAATTACAAAAAAATATAAAACTATAATAATTACTCAAAAATAATTATTTATATGCTAACTAAAAAATAATTACTCCTCATCGAGGTTGATTAGGAGAGCAATTACTCTTTATTCGTGTTTTTTGTATTGCTAACTCTTTATATGCAAACTCTTTCGTGTTAACTGTGTGTGTATCGTGACTCTTGGTCTTCTCGGTTTATAATAAATACATTTTTTTTGTTAATTTGGTTTGTAAAGATGTTTTGTTTTATCATTATAAGGATTCATTAATGAATTTATTAAATTTACAAATTTAGTTAATATATTTATTATTATTTATATATTTTTTGTGTCCAAATTCAGTCAATTGAAAGATGCTAACTTTGAGAACAATTTAATATTATCATCATTTCTTCTGAAAGTCCCCACATTTTTTTTTTTTTTTTGGTTTGGTTTGTAAAGATGTTTCGTTTTATCATTACAAGAATTCATTAATGAATTTATTGAATTTACAAATTCAGTTAATGTATTTATTATTGTTTTTTTATTTATATCAATTGATGATGATGCAAAATTGTAACAATTATAATGTTGCACCTTAAATTTTAGAAATTATACACATATAGTCCATTTCAAGTTTTTCAAAAAAAAAAAAAAAATCAACTTAAAAAATCTTTCCATCCTTAATCTCTCATCATTTGGTACTCTTTACTGTCCATGGTTAATAATGTATTTAACTTTCCTCTACAAAATCTATGACAAATTATTAAGTTGTCCATAGAATTAGAAATTATTTGTAATTCTAAACATATTGCTTTTAAGTGCAAATTAAACAAAAAATCAATGGATTGGAACAATTGCAAATGCCTAGTTTCATTAATTACTATTTTGTAATTTTGAAAGTAAACGAGAACAATTGAAAATTTTTATTTTTTAAGTTGAGTCAAATTTATTAGTTTTAATATATATATGTATTATAAAATAATTAAATAAATTTAATGAAATCAATTGACCTTATTGTATATATACTATATTTTTCCTTGAGAAAAGAGAGAAGGAAGAGGTGAAAGATGGTCGAGAGCTAGATTTAAAGGTGAATTGGTGGCAAAGAAAATAGAGAATAAAGCAAAGAAAATTGAAATAACGCGACAAATACACGTTAATTAAAACTTCAAAGACAATGAAGTTGATAAAAAATTGATGGTAATAATAAATCTACCCAAAGAACCCTAATATTGGTGGAAAACCACCATATATACTCTATCATTGAAGCAATCTAAAAACCGTCTCTAAAATTATTATTTTTTATGTAGTGCTACATCATTTCCTTGACATGGAAATTTATCAGCAAGATGGTGGAGTCTTTATTATTTGTCAAAAGAAGTATACTGAAAATATTTTGGCAAAGTTTGGCATGATAGATTGCAAACCTCTGTCTACATCACTTGTTGTGAATGAAAAGCTTGTTAAAGGAGATGGAGAGAAGAAGGTTGATGCTACTTTGTATCGAAGTTTAGTTGAAAATTTATTAGATGGAGAGACAAAGGTTGATGCTACTTTGTATCGAAGTTTAGTTGGAAATTTATTATATCTCCCTGCTACTAGATAGATATTATGTATGCTTCAAGTTTATTATTTAGATTTATGGACAATTCGAGCCAATTGCATTTTGGGATAGTTAAGAGAGTACTCCTGAGATACATCAAAAGGCACACTCAATTTGAGGATCAAATTCAACAAATGAGTTGATGCAGAGTTACTTGGCTATTGTGATAGTAATTGGGGAGGATGTCGTGATGAAATGAGGAGCACATCTAGCTATTGTTTTTCACTTGTAGTTCTAGAGTATTTTCTTAGTTATCAAAGAAGCAACAAAGCGCAGCACAATTTGCTACTAAACTTAAAAGCACAGCAACTTTACAAGCAGGAGCAGATTTAGAGGGGCAGGCACGGGCTACCTTGCAGATTTGGTCCATTTAAGGGGAGGAAGGTTGAAATACTCATAATTTTCTGGGGGACAGTTCTCTCCCAGATCTGCTCCTAGATCGGCCTCTGTTTACAAGTGATCTAGCTTAGAAGTTTTTTTAAAGACGTTGAAAAAAGCAAAAAGAAGTTATTGGAATGTTTTGAGACAATAAATCAGCTATTAATATTGCTAAGAATCTAGTTTATCATAGTAGAATTATCACATTGCTATAAATTAAGCACCATTTCATTTGAGATGCAATTGAAGATGGAGAAAGTGGAGCTGAAATTTTGTAATACTCAAAATCAAGTTGTGGACATTTTCACAAAGGCACTTCCAAGAGACAAGTTCAACAATTTTTTAGAACAGTTAGGAGTTCAAGAAAAGCGCCTTAAGGGGGAGTATGTTGAGTAATGTGCATTTATCTAGTGAACCAAAAAGTTAAGTTGAGTAGACCAGGAGTCTAGCTTAGTTCAATGTATTCATCAAATATAAAGTCAGTTCCTATGTACTTAAAGAATATATATAAATGAATAAAATATATTGTCTTTTTTGCTCCAAAAAAAAGTTCTCTACTCTCCCAATATTTCCCAACAGTGTCAAACATTCTCATGGCCGTCATCCCTGTTTTACTTCAACTTGCAGGAAAGAAGTAGCTAGCCAATTGCTTCGGTAAAACCAACAGTAATTATGTATCTAACTTTAGCTAAAGAAGAGTAAGTTTTTTTTTTTTTTTTTTTCTCTCTCAATATAATTCGTTTGCCTAAAAAAAGTGGTAATTAGAAACAGTAAGTTTGTAAGTGTTGTTTTATAGGGGTTTTATTCCCCCAGGACCCCGCAACTATAATCAGAACTTTGTTCCATGCAGGCCAAGTAAATAAGCAACTATATACCTAAAGGCCTAACACTTGGATATTGTTTTTCAGAGAGGCCAAACATAGGCCATTGGTAGCATAATGATATAGCAAAGACTGTTGAGCTTATGAGCTACGACCATACATCTGTAAAACTCTAGCATGAATAATGATATATTGGCAACTTTTCCAATATGACCAAACTAAATTGTGGGAAAATTAAACCTGATTTGATTATATATTCTAAAGATTTTTTTACACAAATGCATCAACATATTATACGGTAGCTAGGGAGAGAGATTAATGAATCATAATTGAAGTCTTCTTTTTCTATGATATATAGTGTTTTTTTAGAATTGAAGTGTTATTCATGTATGTTATGTATGTATGTATGTATGTACATGCATATATTGCTTCTCAAATGCAGTGTTTGTTATATTCATGTATGTATATGTTCATATGTGGAAGTTAAAAGACATTTCTTTTTTCATTAAGCAAGATCGTTAAAAGAAGGTAGCTCATATCATCAATTAAAAAAAGAAGGTAGTTCAACCAGCGACTTTAATTACAATAGAGCCTAGGGGTAGCCGAATGATCCTACAGAAGATGAAAGGAAAACAACAAAACTTACAACCATAACATCAGTGCAATAAGAACAACCAAAATGAAAATATCAGATTATATCTGAAACTCAAACAAGATTACTGGCCGACATCCAAAGTACATTGATAACTTAGATATATAGGTGTTAGGGGTTGTCTAAAAATACCATACACAGTCAAGTATAGAATGGCCAAGTAAATCATATGGCGAATGAAGTGAAGCCACAATTAAAGAGTTTGGAATTAATCTTCTTCCATATTTCCCATAACTAGGCCTATCAAGCTATATTTTATTAGTTTTTTGCTCCATGACAGAAATTCTATAAATGCTTGTTGTCAGAGAGGAGAACGATATTTAGGAGGAAGAGACCTTTTTGCAGAGAGAGGAGTATTTAGGAGGAGGAACTGTAGAATTTTTCTCTTGATTCATCAACTCAAATATAATGGAGAATATATAGGCGCAAACATGACTTTTAAAATCTAAGTAATGAATCCATTCATAAATCACACTACTAACATAAATCAAAATAACTAATACATGAACCATAATTAATAAAATAACATTGAACTTGCACACACATAAAGCAAGACACGTGCATCTAGAAAATTCAAATTAATCTTCAACATATTTCACTCTAGCCATTTAATCCTCAGCTGTTGATGGTGTATTTTACTCACATTTGTAGCCCGATCTACAAGTTGGCTACTTTCTGTATGGGTTTGCCCCCTTTGTTGCTTTTGTTAGCTTTGGTCTAAATTTCACTTACAGAAAAAAAAAAAAAATGTATTGAAGCTGCATTTGAAAATTTGGGTACTCATTAGAAACCTTTCTTTAGCTAGATCTTGTGTAAAATTTCTTAATTCAATACGTCAATTGTCAAACATATTTCAGGCTACAATATGAATAATGACAGGTATTTTCCAACCCAAATATGTCAAATATATTTAGAGAAAAGGTAAGAAACTAATAGTCTAAACATGCATGTAAAAGTCATTTAATTTGTCTCTTTAAGTAAAAAAAAACGTTTAAAGTGAGAATTACAAGAAATGGAGAAAGAACAGGAAACATGAAAGCAAGGAGTGCATCAAGGAAACAAAAAGTAGTATAGAGCTCAGAGAATGAAGGGGTATATGCGTGTGCAGTTCCTTCTCTTCCTCACGGATTCACTGAACCCCTTTTGTTAATTATTTCACTACTCTCAACATATGGCTTGCAGTTTTCAGAAACTGATTCATAAAGCACATCAACACAAGATATTACCAAATTGCAGAAAATAAAGATCAAAGAGAAGTAATATGGGAACAATAGTAATTGGTGGGACGAGGGAAATGCTACTAGTAGTAGAAATGATAGGAAAAAGTATATTTTTGACATCAAAATACTTCAGATTTTACATCCTAGAATGTACATTTGCAGGTAAAGAAGAAGAAGAATTGGAGAAGAAAAAGAAGACTAGTTGTCAGAATCAAGTGAAGCAGTGGATACTGTTGATATCCCTTCAGCTCCTACAAAATCTTCCAAGTACAGAAGATATTGTGGTTGTGCCTTTCTAGTATCTAAACAGGAAATTAAAGTTTCCAGTCTTTTAGTGTTGCTGGAGCTTCTGTACTTCTTACCATTTTTGTTTCAATCGTTCCTTCAAATTCTCAAGAGCTGCCTAATTGCTATCAGAAACAACATGTCTCCATCTATTTTCAGCAGAAACACTTAGCAACTTGAATTTCTGGAACAAGGTTAAATTCTGCCGTTAATACCCTATCATATGGAAATTTAGGACGCCCAAGATTAAAATTGCATACAACTGACGATTGACAAAAGGGTTACTTCATTCGACTTTCATAAATATTGATTAGAAATGGGATTTTCTCCATTAATTCTCCTCTAGTTTAACTAATTAGGAGAGAGATCGATCGGTTCGACTAAAAGGATAAAAGAGTTATCAGAATTTGGTTTTTTTATTACTTCACTATGAGGGGATGGCACCAAATGAAAGAGAGAAGATCAGATAGTTGAATATCCCCGGGACACAGATGGGGAAGAATGAAGCTGTAGCGTCCTTCAGCTTTCTGAATGGTGTTTTATTTATCCACCAAAAGAAAGAAAGAGATAGACGTAATTTGCAGATTATAAGTTAATTTGTTAAATCAACACAACTAGTATTTATTTTCCTTTTTTGTCACTGAGATACAGTGAAATGTTTGAAAAGTAAAGATTTTGAAGTGCGCATGAGATTTCACAGTAATATCTACTTGTCCATTAGAAAGCAATGAAAGCGCATAGTAACAGACAAAGAAGATGATGCAAATCAATGTGTACCAGCGATATTAATGCTATCTGACGATGAGCCTAGGAGTTCATCCAATAAATCAGCTCCAAGGTCCTCAAAAACCAACATAGTTTCTGTCTTCACTCCAACCTCCTGTTGGGGAGGAAAAATCCCACATTGGATGCTAGTCAAGGGACAGCTACGGCTTATAAAAAAGGAACCACTCTTTTCCGGGCCAATTTTCTTAGTCGTCTTACCTTTCAGCAACCTCGTCCTCTTCTTGTTTCTCTCCTTGATGGCTGCAGCCGGGGAAGATCCATCCTCGTAGCTGCACTTGATGTTGACAAGCGACTCCTTCACTCTGTCTGTCGAGAAGTTGAGGCGAGCGAATTGGCCTCGCATCACGAAAGCAGCTTGGTCATAAGCCAAAGCAGCCTCTTCTGCCGTGGTAAATGTTCCGAGCCAAACTCGAACCCCATTCCTTGTTGAATCTCTTATCTCGGCTGCATACTTCCCCCATGGCCTCTTCCTCACCCCTATGTACTGGTTCTCCTTTTGAGGCTCCCTTTTCATGCTTGATCCGATCTCCTCATCGTCAACTCCTTTGGAAGAATTAGTTTCCAGGGGTTTTTCCTTGGCTGCCTCGCCAGGAACGCTAGGGTTTTCTTCACGTGGAAGAGAATCGTTTGGCTGAAGAAGCTTGGCGGATGAGAATGGAGGCTCAAGCAAGAAGTCAAACCTAACGTATGGAGGGGATAAATGGTCATCCATGTGTCAAGGAATTGCTTCCTCAATGTTCGAAACTCTTGATCTTCGAATTCCCAACGAATTAAGTGGAGATTCTGATCTGTGTAAACAAAGAAGATGATTGCAAAGTTTGTGATTAAGTCTGTGAAAAGTATTGAAATTAGAGAGAAGGTTCCCTCGAGCACAAATAATAGGGTCTTCTGCCATTTACATAAAGAATTCAGTGACGGGTGGGGCTTCTTTCTTGTATTATTATTCTGATGGACTTTACTATATTTATTTCTTTATTTATTTTTGTGGGGGAGGGTAGGGTTTAAGCACTTTTAAAATAATGCAAAGCACTGAGAAGGGTTAATTATATGCAGATTGCATCAAATTGCAATGCCTAGGCGTGTCCCCATCGGCTCATACATATTAATTTATTCTCAAGAACATCAAGCATTTCATAAAATTAGATGGAACTTCTTTTTCTTTCCGTATTTTTTATAAGAAAAACATTAACAAACTGTTGGTGTAATATGGAGTCCGATGGAGTTCGGTCCGTGCTGTTTTCATCAGATAAAATAAAGGATTAACTTCATTCATAAATATCCGCATCTAGTTGCAACAAAAGTACATGTTTCAGTTGTTTTGGCTTAGATAAATGTTATAATATTTTTAAAATATTGCTCGAAATATTTTGAGAATATTTTTATATATTATAGATTTTTATATTTTAAAATATTTTTATATTTATTTATTATCGATTTAAAGTAGTCATATAAATTTTATATAGACCCATTCAAGGTAAAAATCAATCACAATATAGTAAACAACAATACAATGCATTTTGATATTTTATCTCAATTTCATCTTTCATATTTTTAATTAACATGGCATATCAAAGATAATTTTTTTTTTTTTAACAACAGAAATATTTTCTTCTATTGTGATTTTGGAACCTAGATCCTCATGGTACTGATTAGTATGTTAGATCTTGGCAGCAAGCTGATCATCAATGTGCCAAGCCTTTTGATTTGAACTTAGCTTTTCGTTTGATGTTATTTAATCGAGACTTATGTCCAACCTGCTTCAATTGGAGTATGATGTTTTGCCCAATTCCTTTGTTTTGTTTGCCAATATTAGAGGATCTCCCTTGTTAAATTTGTTGATTATCATTGTTTAATACAATCACCTTGTCACAACACTTTCTCTTTAGCATTAGTATCTTCACGTTGTGAAACTCTTTATTACTGGTAGTTTTGATCTTTATCATCTTCACTGCCTCTAGCTTTGGGACATCCTACAAGGCTTCTCTAACAAGACTTTCGGAACTTTTTGAAGAATATAAACTTTATATGTTCGTATCTTTGGATAAGAGCAATTCCTTCACAACCATCTGCAATCAACATTTTTTTCTATGTTAATTTTTTTCAGTCCCTTGATATTATTATTATGGTTGATCTTTTCCTTTGATTCATATAGGGTTTCATCTTGCTGATTTCTTACCAACGATAGTGCCATCAACTGAATTATTTTGAATTTTGACGCCTTGGCCTTTTTTGGTTCAATTTGTTTCTAATAGTTTGATTCAATCTCCTCTTCTATATCAACATGTACGTGTGGTTGTTATTTCGTCGTTTTCATGAGTTAGTATCCAAACTCAAGTTAGCCTTTTGTCACAACCGGATTACTAAAGGTCAATGTATAACACTTTGGTTCTTGACTTTGAGGAGGAATGTTAGAATTTTTTGAAATATTATTAGAATATTTTTTATATTTTAAATTTTTTATATATTTTTATAATTATTTATTATCTATTTTGGTTACTCATAACAATTATATTTATACCCATTGTAGACACAATGTCAATCACAAGATAGTAGACAACTATGCAATAATGCGCACATTTCAATATTTTCTCTTATTTCCATATCTTCCATATTTTTCTAACATAATGTTAAGAGGAATGTAATTTCTTCTAACAATGCTATTAGTTTTTTTTTTTTTAATTGAAGGGGTAATAATTTTGATTTTTATTGAAATAATAAAAATCATAGTAATTTTTTATTGACCATTAGTTCTCTTTAACTAGTTTGTGATGTTTTCAAATTGTAATTGTGTTTGATAATATATTAACTTTGAGCCTCATATATTTTTGGTCTTGCGACAAGGATATAAAGAAGAGCAGCATTTCAACGCATGCATAATAATCCTAAATCCAATATTTGAATAATTTTTAAAATAAGACATGTTACCCTTTGAGAGTCCCTTTGAAAGTAGTTCGTATAGCATATTTAAGGGCTAGAGTAATTCCTCAAGAATGCCACATGCCATTACTCCATCCTCCATCCTCCATTCTAGCATCAAGATTAACCTTGACGAATCTACTAGAAGGTTGGTGCCATATGGTCATGAAGACTACACGTTTAGCTTCCTATTACGTATGGAGTTGCTTTATTCTAAGATGGAGAGCTCCAAATGATCTTCCCATGCTTACTTCATTTCCTTGATCAAGGTGGTCAAGTCAAGAGTGGTTGTAAGATTCTTTAGGTCTAAGTTCGATTCTTGTTATATGTAGGCTTTTTTAGGACTTTTCCCAAGTTGTTGGATGCATTTTTTGTTTCTATTATTGTGTTTTGATAAGTTGTACTTTAACGTTATTTGAAATTAATTATACTCTAGAATGTAGATTGCACTCATAAAAAAAAAGTCAAGAGTGATTCTCCACTTGAAGTTTATTTCTAGGATTCCAAATTTTATGAAAGACCTCTACTCCATCAAATTAATCTTATTAGGTATAAAATATATCCAAACAAATCAAAGGTTGAGGATCAATTATATGACAGAAACTCCCTTGGCCAACTCATATATATGTCATGGCCAAGATATTTATCACAATTTTCCAAATAAGCATCATTAAGGGTGGATCTCCATACATCTTTTCAAATAAAGGATACATGAAAATTTCTATTGGTAAGGTGGTTGGATCAAAGGGAGTTGAATGTTGTTATCTAGCAGAGAAACCTAGCTGCTGAGTCCTCATCAAGCCAACACCAAGAATCTCGATTATGAAGATGAGATATATGTGGGTGTTTTCTTGGAATTCTATTATTGATTGAGGGAAAAAAATTTCTTAAAGTTTGGCTCAATCCCAATTGGAGTTTAACCTACTAGAGAAGATGTTTTCTCAACGATAATTTTTGTTCTGTAAGTAAGATTTCATTGAAAAAAGCCACAAAGAGTCTACAATCCTAACTACCAATCGAGAGTGGAGGTGTTCTTTGGTTGTGGCATGAATGAAGATAGGCTGGACACTTATATATGCCAATACTAGCAAAATTGTAGCAACAAGGAGCCTGCAATTCTTTTCTAGAGAAGATCTCTTGTAGTTAAGATAGCCCACCAAATTTGGTGGGGATTAAAGGATGAAGGCTAAACAATTTAGAGTTTTAGGTGTGATAATATTTGGTGGAAAAAACTTTGATCGAGAATTTAGGGAATGGGTTGATCAACTATGAGCATCTGCCAACCCAATTCTTGGCATGGGGGGCTAGCATATGCCATATTCCAAAATCCGATACCTTTGACACATTATATAAGCAACAGAGGTTATCCCAAACCTTTTTTATTCTCAAATTTCTCACCAAAAGTGACACATCTTGCCCTCAATTTGATTGTATATTAAGTTAAATATATAATATATTTAATAATACAATATTAAATATGAAGCATATTTAATCTATTATCCATATATTTGGACCATTTATGATATATGTAATTGAGCAATCAATCCATGTTTCATATTAAACTTAATTAAGAAGATCAAATTTGGGTTCAAACTCTATTCATTAATAGACATAAAATAAGTAAATCACCTTTGAAATTGCACAAGATTTAAATTTTCTTTTATACCTGTGTAATTTAAATTTGACATATTTTTATTACTTAATTACACAATAAAAGAAGCAAAATTAATTAATCTGGTAAATTTTAGTGTTAAACAATAAAAATTATTGTATAAAGAAAATTGGGTCAATTTAATATTTAAAATTTTTAAAAAAGCATTAATTTGATGTCGCTATGAGTCAAATATTAATTTGACTAATGTTAATGATTAATTATTAGTAGATACTAAGTTGGGATATTTTTGAAAACTCAAATACTCAATTGACCATCCCCCCCCCCCCCCCCCCCCCAAAAAAAAAAAAAAAAAAAACTAAACTAGGTATTATCATATAGTATAGAGTTTAAATTCATCTTTTAGCTAATATTTTACCGAGCACTTACATCTGCCAGAACCTAAATCTCTAGTGACCTCTTTCATTAATTGTTGATTTTAACTCCTTTTTGAGAATCAAATGTTCTCACTCAATAAATTTTACAAAGATAAATGAAAGAAATAATAATTTTGTAAACTTGATATTATTGAAGATTTGAAAAAGAAGCCAAATACCTAAAAAGCTTCTCTCTTTAGGGCTCCCATGCTTCTTATGATTTTTCAGTTTATTATAGTATTTGAGTCTTCGTTGTCAGGAATCATAATCTAGTCGTTGCCTCAAGTGAGGCAAATCCTCAAGGGAAATCGTTTAGAAGGACAAATAATACTAGGAAGGGGGGGATTCTTCCCTTCTCAAGCGTATCCTTTTCTTGAGAGATCATTTATGCCATCGGAAGGGTCAGTTTCGGTTGCAATCAATCGCCCGTCTAGTTAGGACGAGGGAAGATCTCTTTGTCTTGATAAAGTTTATGATTTTTTTCGTCCGAAAGGTGCTGCTAAAGTCTAGGCAAATGTTGTGTGGGACTCCGCAATTATGCCCAAGTATGCGTTCATATTGTGGCTGGGAGTTAAAGGCAAGCTTCTAACCAGGGACAGACTGCACTTCTTGGACACGGAAAGAACATGTGGCCTGTGTGGAAGCCTTGAGGAGTCATCCCAGCATCTCTTCTTTCACTCTTCAGTTAGTGCAGAGATTGGGGGCTTATTAAGTGCTGGATTGGTATACAAAGACCAATGCCTTCGCTGGCCAGTGGGCTTAAATGGCTTAGAAAGGATGCTCGGGGTCTTCATGGCTTAATAAGACCAAGAGAATTGTTTTTGCTTTACCACTCATGGACAACTAGGAACTGGCATATTTTTGAAGGCGAAGCTTCATCTGTGGGGTCCATTTTTCATAGGGTCAAAACAAATGTATTCAGAGTTAGTTTTTCTTTATATCCGTCTGTTTTATCCCTTTTTGAGACCTTAGTTATGGGTCTTTAGATGTTTCAATTTTTGTTGCACCTGGGTTTACCCAGTATACTTATATAATTCTTTGATCATATATATATATTTATCCTTTAATAAAAAAAATAATACTAGAATTAGGAGAAGGACGATCATCTAATGGAAGGTTGCAAAAGATGGCAATTGTGAGAATCAAGTTCTTATAAGGGTTTCAATTTGTATTCTCGGTGATGGCTATGCCCCTATATAGTCTTTTACTTGCTTTTACTCAGTCCATTTGTTTTGTTATTTGTCTTGATTTTGTTGCTATCTAGCCTGTATCATCTCCTCTTTATGGGTTCATGGAGTCTATGTAATGATCTCTGTTCCAACAATTTAAAAAAAAAAATGATATTATTAGGGTATGGGACAATTTTAGAGCTATAGATAGACAAGGTTCTTTTTAGTTTTAGGTATATAAAAAAAAGTCTAATTCACTCTATCTTTAAACTACATAATGAGGCAAACTTCACTCGAAATAAGAATTAGAATAATTTACATGATTTGACCCACATAAGTGGCCACTCTCACCAATAATAGCAAAAGAAAAAATTAAAGCAATAATTAAAGGGTAAAGCTCGTTTATTAAAAAATAAAAAAAGGATTCAGATGGTTGGAAATTGCCAATGTCATCAATTGCTATAGGCTATGCCACTAATATTTTAGGCAGCCAAAAGCACTAACTATGACATCTTTAAAAATATGAAATATTTTAATGAAATTTGTATTTTGTTTTGAATAGATGTAGAAAACGTTTATTACTGTAGTTATATATATATATATATATTTTCTGTAAGGAGATATTACTTATACATTCTGACTCAAAAGAGAAAAATTATTTACCTTACCTTAAGTGGGAATTAGCATACATTTCATGAATGCCCCTTAGTAGCATGTACTCCTATACAAATAATTTTTTGAAAAAATATATATATAATTTTTTATGCAAAAAAGCTACAAAAATGTATTTTTCAAAATATATTAGTTTTATATATTAGGATAATTAGTTACTACTATTATGTATTTTAGATGAAAAAGCGTAACAATTTATGCGCTTAAAAGTCAGCATATAGCCCACTTATGTGAGATTGATTGTAAAATTAAAAAATCATTAAGAGACATCAGTTGGTTTTGGTAAAAAGAAATTCAAATGATCGATCCCTTGTAACATTTTAGAAGAAGCATCAAATCTTTCCCTGGTTTTAAATTTTGTAATAGCTTAATTATATGACAAATTGGTGTGTGATATTAATTAATTTCATTCATTCATTCATTATCTTACTTCCGTTGAAGTATAAAAAGGTATATGTATCGAGGTTTGAAATAAAAAGGAATTACATAATTTTCATTCAAAGTAAAATGCAATTATACCAAATTTGTACAAAAGAAGAAGATTATTGCCTAAGTGAAAAATCTAGATTACGATTAATAATTTGACCTGAGAATTAATGCAAATTTTCTACTCCAAACCTTAGCGTATAGACCATGTACAAAACGGACTATGTATTATAAGGATATAAGACATGGAAATTATTAGTAAAATATAATGTGGATTAGGGTTGGGTTCGGATATAACACACTTTTTCTCTCATTCAGTTATATGTTTATTGGTGGAGTTACAGAAATAAAAATTATATGTTTATTTGTAAAATTACGTACCCTTAATATATAGTTTATTAGTAAGAGCAGTATATTTTTTTTATACATGAATAACATTTCTTACAATGTTAATAACTCTGTATTAATGTTAAATGGCTAATTTAAGCCCGCATTACAGTTTAATTCCCATATATAGAGAGGACATGGATTCTAATCGAAAAAATAAATAGATGACATATAATCTTCGACTAAAACTCAAATGTATGTGTAAGTATAAAAAATATTTATCAACTAATTAATATTAACGTCCCCAATCTAATTAATCTTTTTGCTTTGGATCACTAAATACAACTGCCCACGTTTTCTTTTTCTTAATATTTTATAACGTTTTAATATTTGTCCAGTCCAATTCTTAGGGAGAAAAAAACAGTAAGAGTCCAATGTATTGGCATTGGAAATCGTTTCTTATTCCATGCTAAATCTAGTCTGTCGTTCATTTCTTTTAAGGAAGGACAGAGATTGGAGCCCTAAAGCTTTTGTCGTCTTCCGTCGGCGGATACTGGCCCACCCTCAATAAGCAAACCCAAGTAAACTTTAATTATTCCTCCCTAAACCCTTCCTTTTTTAAGAAAGATCGAGGTGAGCATTTGCTGAATTAATTACTTGTTACTCTCTTAGATACCATCGTAATTCGTAATTAATACATATATCAGTCCACAGTAATTTGCCCTATTAGTTATTCCTGTGCATGCATGCATTCACATGAAGATGCCGATATCACTAACATGTATATATATATATATATATACTGGCGCCATCAATTTATCTCTTACTTAGATAGAGTAATTAAGGTTTACAATTATATTTAGCTAGGTTTGCTAATGGATTCAAAACAAAGGCTTGAAAGCTAGAACCGTGAATCCTGAAGTGTTTTGCAATCAGTTGGATGAGTTGATTCTATGAATACTTTAGAAGCTTACCAATTTATAGACATGAATATATATATATATGGAAAATATTATTTAGATAGTATTATCATATTTTTATAATACTCATATATTAATGTACTATATATTTATATTAATGTGACATAAAATATAATATATTAGTTATAATAGACGAATATCACTAAAATTGTTACAACTAAATGTCTAAATAATAATTTTGTGTATATATATATATATATATATATATACAGGCAACATTTAGAGTGGGTGGGATGCCTTTGTTCTTTGATGAATTAATACTTAAAAAAATTTATGATACTCTCTCCATTAACAATGACCTAATATTTTATTTTGTTAAGTCATTTACATGAATAGTTTAAAAATTGATTCAACCAAAACTAAAATAAAAGAGGTGTACGACAATTTATATATCCTTATAATTATTATATTATTCTAAAATATAATTTTATTCTTAATATAATATGGTTCAATATAATTATTAATATCATTTCAATATAATATACTATTCACTTTTTAAATATTATTATATCATTAATATAGTAGATTAATAATATTTAAGAATCATATTATTTTAAATTTGTATCAATCAATTTCATAATGTGGTCATATACAAGCTGATCGACCATCGTTAGTTCATCAACTGAGTTTTTTGTTCCCTTAACTGTGAACCTTTTCAAAATATGTGTTTCCTTTGTTTTATTGTTCTTCTTATTCTCAAACACTAAAATTATATTAAATATTTAGGGGATTTACCTATACGCATATAGTGACACACGCATACAGTATTATGAATCACCAAAACAGGCTACAACCAAAGAATTCAACAAAAGATAAAAAGGAAATAACATATTCAACAACTGATCGAAACAACCAACAATATGAATAGAAAAAGGAGGAAACCCAACATAAATCTAACAGAAAAATACATGTGAGATCATCATTTTTTGAAAAAAAAACGATTATTGCCCAAGATAAGCTTGTAGATTAACTTATTAATAGTCGATTCCTCATCACATAGCATAGATAGATTCTCCTTCAAATAAAGATTCACAATTCCATTAACAGTCCAAATTCCTCAATAAACATCCTAAGAGAAGTTATGAATAGTTTTAAAGTCTCAAAAAAAATACCCAAAAAATTTGATCACTCCTCAAAAGAGGTCAAAGCTACCATCATTAATTATAACTAATTGGGTGGATAGATATTAAGACCATATAGGTGAAAAAGGGATCGATGTTGGTAGGAATATGCCTATCGGGAATAATGCACCACTTTTCAAAAAAAAAAATATTATTATGACAATTACTTAAAATTCTACAAACACTAATCTACTTTCTTTTTGTTCCTTCTGTATTTCAATCTCTGCATTTACGGATTCTTCTAGAGTATTTTTGGTATTGGCATTTAGGGGCAGAAAAAATAATAATAATAAGAGTTGAGGTCTAATAATGTATAGGCTAAATTTTATATGTCAATTTTGATATTTGTCTAAATAATCGATTATTTTTGTATTTTTAAAAATGTCATTGATCTCTTTACTACTAACTAATTGTGCAAATTGACCATTTTACCCTTCTTCAGAGACGACCTCTTAGTTTCTCTCTCCTCCCTTCCTTTCTTCATCGTCTCCATGACGTTCTTCTCTCACCGCCATTCTTTTTCATCAATAAGTTATCTCTCTCTCTCTCTCTTCCCCCTCTCCCCCAATAGTGGGTTCTGGTGTTGCAATCAAAAACACGCCCCCCGTCCCTTTGATTGCTTATTTGCGACACTAATTGCTCTAGCCCTAACGAGACACAAAGAGGTGCAAGGTTGCAATGAGAACAGTGGGGTTTACTCTCTTTCTCTTTTGGAGACAAACTCAAGAGACAATTCGTCTTTGAACTTGAACCCAGATTCAATTTGGATTCGTTCAAAATGAAACCCAACAACAATCATTTGAAATAAACCCAACAAGAAACTTAAAACGCAGCAAAGTGGCAGCAACAAACAAACCCCAAATTGAATTTGGGTTCGTCTGAATACAAACCGTGCAATGATCAATCTAGGTTTGTGGGTTTGTCTTCGAACCTAGATTCAGAGACGAATCCAAGTGGTTGGTGAGGGCCTATAACTTTTATTTATTTATTATTTTTTTTTTCTCTGTAATAACAAAAAAGCATTTTGGGAATTTAGAAAAAGTTAACACGCGCTATTTAACTTTAGGGATAAATGATCCACTTTTTATAAAATTTAAGGAAAGTGTGTGTCATTTTCAAAATCATAGAAATAGTCCGTACAATTTAGTTAAATCTCAAGCCTGCCATCCAATTTACCCATATATGTATGTATGAGGGTTGTATATTTTTATAGAAAGAAGTGATGTGATGTAAAAAAAAAAGAGACAATGTCTAGAACATAAGATTATTTATGTTATTTGTATCAGAAAAATTTTATGTTACTCGACACAAAACTACGAAAATAGGTATGTGGATCCTCCTCTCCCCCGCGCCCCGTCCTCTCTCTCTCAATTTGAATTTGCCCACATCAGGCAATAGAAATTTATTTTATCAAAAACAATAAGATTGCACTATAAAAACAAAACGAGGAAATCACGACATAACACCACAAGTGGTGTAATTCATAGAGAAATAGAGTATATATTCAAAAGGGTGAGGACTGTGAGCTACCATTGCTCCCAATACCCTAGCATATATATATATATCCAAAGCTGGCTTCTGTGCGGTTTGCCACAATAAACCATGCAACCAAGTCTCCAATTTTCGTCACAGATTTAGAAGCTTGATCTGACTTTCAAAACCTTTAGGGACATCAAGGAGGTAGCTTAACTGATCTGAAAAGTGGTGTTCATCAAAGAGGATCAATTTTAACAGCTATCATTAGTCATTTGAGGTTTGTGTGATCATTTGTCGCTATATGTGATTTCAATTTATGATGCTACCGCTAAAAGTTAACAAAAAATTTGATCAATTTCTTGAACGGTCTCCAAAAGATAAATTTAGTCAAGAAATACCAACGTATAATTAACTCATATCATGTGGACTATCCTCAAAATTGTGAAAAATGCATCTAGCTAGCTATGGTAATTTGTCAATGCCACTCTGATGATTTTTCTAATAAAGAGCCGTACCTGCTAACAGTTGAATTGCTTTAGAAATTTGTTTATGGTCTCAACAAGATATTATATATATATATATATTCACTGAAGGAAAAATGCTTTGTACTTGACAAAAACAGAGAAAAAGAAATAAAGTAAAAATGCCAATGGTAGTATAAACGATAGACAAAAGAGTGTTCACAGTTTTCGGGGAAAGTAAAATGTCAGTGGTAATGAAAATGATACAACAGCTCAGTAAGATAAAATAAAATAAATGATTGAAAAAGTGTGTTAGAGAAAAAGTAGAAGAAGAAGAAGAGGAGGATTCCATTTTGAAACTGGGCTGTCATTGGAACTTATCTTTATTTATGATAACTTCCAATATCAAAAGAAGAAAACAGTCGCCTTGAGATTTCATTTTTTTTGGGGGGGGAACCAAATTCAAGTAAGAATCATAGACACAAGTAGAATGTATTCTCCCATTATTACGAATTGGATTGAATACAAATTATGATCAAATCATTAATTAAACACACGAAGATAGCATTTTACATAAAAAAAAAAAAAACTCAAATTAAGAAAAATTATGGACAAAAAAGATAAAATCGAATTTAATTATTAGTATCGATAGATATACAAGAAATCGTATCTTAATTAGAATATGATTCATCAAAATATTCTTTCAGACGAGATAAATCTTATATAAAATCAAATTTAACTAATATTTTAATCATATTTAAATTTAAAATCATAATTACAATTAAATTAGGAGTCCCAATTACACAAATTTTAATTTTTCATCACAATTATAACACCAATAATATTGTATGGCTTACTCAAAAATAAAAATGTTCTCACATTTATTACAACCTAAAAAAAGACAAACAACCAAGTACACAAATTGATTTTTATATTCTATCCACACAAAAAAAGTACACAGTACTACTGAGTAAACAGACTCAAGATGGAAAAAGAAACTTCAGTGAACAGGCATATATATGTGTGTGTCCCCAAGTCTCCCGTTAGCTCTTCGCTCTAGATATTCAGTACTGTCACAGGTATACTACTAGCTAAGCTAGAATTACTTAATGCTTAATTTCTTCTAATGACAGGATATCCTAGATAACATTCAACAAGCAGCGTCGCCAATAGCATTACGAATTATAGATTCTTGGGCTGCAACAACCAAGGATCTTCTAAAGGAGTCAAAACCATGCTCAAAATCACAATATACAGTAACACTTTGGGATGTACAGGATTTCAATCGAAACACAAATCAACCATGTTCTCGCGCTACGGTGTGCACTGTAAAAGACATTTGATTTGTTACGTTTTAGTTCAATTTCCTTTTTCATGCGCCCAGAAAACCCTTTTTTATTTATATCATGACAATTTCGGAAACGCATTTTCAAGGGCATCAAAAAAAGATTTTTGAAATTTCTAAAATATGATCAAGTAAAGGTGCAAACATCAATAATTGGTAGGTGAACAAAATGTCATTGGTAGTAGAAATGATAGGACAAAGTGTATTGTCTAACATCAAAGTATTTCTGTTTCTACATCTTAGCTCATTTACAGGAATTTAGTTGTACGCTAGATTAAATTGTGAATTACTTTACACACACACAAACAAAATTAATGTACAACATGGGGGGGGAGGAGGAGGAGGAGGAAGAAGATTATGATCAATGAAGCATCAGATACTTTTGTTTTAACCTTAAATAATATGTTTTAATTTTACGTATATATGTAGTATTAAAACATGAATTATCAGGTACCAATCTTTAATAATGTTGGAGCTGCTGCTTCTTCTTCTTCCTCCTCTGATCCCCTTATTTTTAACAATCTCCCTTCAAATTATCAAGCTTACTTTCTTAATTACCATCAGAAACAATACATCTCAATCTATTTTACAACATAACCTCTTAAGATACTTTCTTTGTTCTCGGCAAGAATTTGTTTTGAGGTTACGATATATACCCAATTTGTATCAGCAATGAAGATGCTATATGAAAAGGGTTTCCTCCATAACGGCAACGTTAAAGATTAAAACTACAAAAAAGTAATGGTTGACAAAAGAGGGTTACAAGTTCGGGTTTTCTATTCAAACATTGATTAGAAATGGCAATTCCTCCATTCTTCTTCAGATGAAGTAATGAAAAGCATCAAACAGCTTATCTCAATTGAAGATATTAAGTTTGCAATACACACTGGAAGAATGAACTACAGCCTCCTAGTTATCTGGTGGATTCATCCACCGAAAACTCAGAGAATATTGGGAAATTTTGTAGATTTTCAGATTAAACTGTTAATCAAATCAGCTTAATATTACTGTTTAGTTCTTTGGTCAAGGACGTGTAATGGAATTGTTCAAAAGGAATTATTTGAGTCGACATGGGATTTCAGAGTAAAATTAAGTGTTTCATTGAGCAAGAGATGAAAGTGCAATCAGTGGATTGTGGGAATATTGAAATATGTAAATCAATATGTACAAGCTTTATTATTAGTACTCTGATCAGATGATGAACTAACAGTCTCTGATGATGAACTTAGAAGCTCATCCAACAGATCGGCTCCAAGGTCCTCAAAAACCAACATAGCTTCTTCTGTCTTCACAATAACCTTTTTCTTAGTCCTCTTACCTTTTAACAACTTCATTCTCCTCTTGTTTGTCTCCTTCACAGCTGCAGCTGGAGAAGATCCATCCTCACAGCTGCACTTGATGTCGATAAGCGATTCCTTCACTCTGTTTGTCGAGAAGTTGAGGCGAGCCAGTTGGCCTCGCATCGCGAATGCAGCTTGGTCATAAGCCAAAGCTGCCTCTTCCGCAGTACTAAATGTTCCAAGCCAAACTCGAACTCCATTCCTTGTTGAATCTCTTATCTCGGCTGCATACTTTCCCCACGGCCTCTTCCTCACCCCTATGTACCGCTTCTCCTTTTGAGTCTCTCCTTTCGCGTTTGAAGCGAACTCTTCATCGCCAACTCCTCTTGAAGAATCTGTTTCTAGAGATTTTTCCTTCGTTTCCTCAGCACCAACATCGGCTTGGTTTTCTTCACATGGGAGAGAATCAAGCCTAAGATGCGGAGGGGGCGAATATTCATCCATCAATAATGCTTGTTTGAGAATTAATCAGCTTCAAAATGCCCAACCAGACCCAGATCGAGTTTGACTTTAAACAACAAGATGAAAGCAAGGATGTGATTAAGTTTGATCTCGACAAGGACTGGAATTAAAGATAAGGTTCCATTGAGCAGTACAGATGGAATATTATTCATATTTATATAAAGGATTCATGGGGAAGACGGGGTTCCTTTTTCTGTTATTATTATTGTAATTGCTGATACAAATTATCCTTATTTTGTGATCAAAATTTGGAGCGACTTTAATTCTATAGGGCCAAACTTGGAGGGTAGGGTTTAAATAGGAGAAATAATGCAAGACAGTGTAGTGGTTATGCACTTTGCATCAAAGTGCTGTGTCCAATTAAAGGTGTCCAATCAGCTATCACACGCACATATATATATATATATATATACCCTATTATTTGTTGTAAAGCTCTCAAGAACATGAAGAACAATAATATATATCCAGTTTAGCCCTACAAATTATGCTGGTAATGACACAAATTTTTGTTATCATGTTGCCAATCTAATCTAATTTTCACCCATCTCTTTTCTGCTCTTTAACAGACATATTAGTTCAACCCTACAAGTTTTGTTTCTTTTAGTTTAATTTGTCTATGCCAAAATACATTTAATTAACAGCAGCAGCAGCAGCATTTTAATTTATCCTTCAAGGACTAATTTTAAGTAATATTCCAAACTAGTTTAAACTGAACAAATGAACTAATGAAATTCAAGTTGGAAAGGATAAATATGATCATGATTACAAGGGTGCCAGAGGGCATTCAAAGTGACAAGAAATCGAGTGATTCTAGAAGGTTAGGGGCAGATGCATCATGCTTTTTTGCCACCTTTCAAGACATAATAGCCCATGGTAAATATGTTTAGGTAACTTATATAACTTCTGATTCCATATCTCCCTTCTTTCTTTTTCTTTTTCTATTTTTTTTTTTATATATCTGATTATAAAGAAAGATCAAGCATGCAGACAGAAATCAGAGCTGTTGTGAATTTTGTTTTATATTCATTGTTGTTGTATCCAAGTTGCACATTAAAATTATTATCCACCTACTTTACAATTAATGCTATCTCAAACATTAACTCAAATAGATAGAAACAGGAAGTAAAATAATAATTTGTGCACTCATAATTGACAAGTTCGATATTAGGTTAATGTTATATCTACTGTAACATGAACAATTACAAATTTGTAATTTTCTTCTAAATATATAGAAGAGAAAAACTGAGGCAAATAGAGACACTACATAATGTGTCTAACCCAATTCAGATCACCACATTGGCTATTTGGGGCATTCAAGAAACTCTCTACTATAATTTATACAATTTTTTTTTTTTTTTTAGGCTGAGAAGTTATCCAGTATATATATATAACTATTATATATTTTCATGTAGCGTGTGGAGAGTGACCAACCAATTAAACAATCACCATGGAACCTAAGCAATCACTCTAAACCCTAAATAATCGCCATGGATACTAAATTGAAATCCAAGAGCTTGTCTTAACATGATATTGAAATGGACAATTATAGTTCCAAATGTGAGGTGAGCTTGCCTCAACTTATCTGCACACATCCACATCTGTGGCTGACAGTTATAATAAGAAGAAATTAATCATGAATATTATTAGAGAGCATATAATAGTGACAGCATAAAGGGTAAATAATATATATATATATAGCTACTGAAACGATATATATCAAGTTAAAGATCATGTTGGCTGCACATTTATATATACATTTAGAAATACAAACATATATATAAAAGGTCGTCATTAGGATGGTCGAAAGTACGAATGCATTATATTATATTTTTCTGTAACAAATTAACATAATATATGTGAACGGATACATGATTCCTTAATTTCGTTGTGGCATACAACTTTTTTTATATCATTAGTAACCGTTGAATACCTTAATTTAATTTTGTGTTCATTATTTCAGTCTATTAATTTGGGGAGTAATCTTATTACCTCAGATGAATGAATTTAAAAGTAATTAATATCATCTATAATTCTATAGTCAAAAACCAATTATCAGATTAGATATGTGATGTGCATGTGCCATGAAATTGACATTTATCTTGACAGGCTGCTTTACCATTCAAATGACTTTTTTCTCTATCCATATATTATGTGGCATAACATCATAAGATGGCTTAGTGATCATAGTACTGTTACACCTGAGAACTTCAACTGGGGTTCTATCAACTACTTGTCTCTCTCTGCTCCTATCGCAATTAAGTTAAAGACAAAAATTAAGGTTTATAGCTTTATCGATTAGGTTATAAATTTCTACACTCACGGCTCTATATATAATTTAGTTACTAACTTTACTACATATATAATTATTATATAAAATAATTACATATTATCTCTGCAAGTAATTGCAAATACCATTTTATCTCCGTTTGGGCATGTTATTCATTGTCTGTCCTAAACTCGGATAAAGAAAGAAAATTGTGTTAGGTAGCCGACAACTAATGTAAAATTTAGTCAGATCTAAAACATGAACTCTAGACAAATTATGAAATAAATATGAAATTTTCTTTTTTTTCATTTTACTATCCATTATTTTTGTCATAATTAATAACTAACAAAACCGTTAGCATCATTTCGGGTTAAAAAATTGATTAAAGTTTCATTTTTCGACATTAGAAATAAAATATTTTACTTTATATTATTACTCCAAAGAAAGATAAGAAGAAGAAGAAGAAGAAGCCGATATGTCCATAGTTCCCCCCTTCCTTCCAATGGCTCTGTATTTGTGCAAATTGGAGTTAAAAAAATACGAAATTCCGTACTGAAAATGGCCTGTCATCCATTCTTTTAAGGAAGAGAGAGAGAGTTAGATCCACAGATTTGAGGTTTGAGTTTGACCCCTCTCTATGTGCTTTTGTCGTTTTCCGTCGGCGGGGGGGGCCCACGCCCAAGACCAAATTTTTAATTTTATCCTTTTTATTCTTTTTTTAATAGCTTCCAATTAAATATTCATAATTCTCGTAGATATTCATGTCACTTACCACAATAATCAACCTCCTTCTTTCAGTTTAATTTAGTAACTCTTCTTATCCATGTTGAACTTAAAAATATCGTTTTCTTACTTTTTGATTTTAGATTTTTAATAATAGATTTTAACCTTCAATTACTTACGTCTCCTAAAGGTATGATGCTTTCAGTGAGGCTATCAAAAAAGGAAAGTGGGAAAAAGTGAGATTAGGATTGGGAAAGGAGTGTTGGATTATGGTAAGTATCCAATTAATTAATTAATTAATATCCGTTAATCCAAGTTGAATGCCCTCCTAAAAAGACTTGACCGCCACCCACCACTCTCGCTGCGACTGCCCGCCCTAAATGCTGGACCAAAGGGGGGCCGAAATGGACCCTTCAAACCACTGCCAGGCCCACCTGAATCGATTTCTGGCCCATGATCTATGTATGGACTTGGCCTGCTTGCGGCAGAAAAGTAAAATCGACACTCCCGTTATTATAATGATATAATGTGTTCGTGGATTGACATGCTCCTCACATCACGTCCCCCCCTCTCTCTCTCTCTCTGTCTTCGTCGTTTCCCTTCAATTCAAGTTTCCTTCATTGGCATAAAGATGGGATGACACGGGAGACATGTCGACCCGCCCGCCAGCGGCCCGCATCGCTACTCCGGACCATGCTGGCCCAAAAAAGGGTAATTACGCTTTTTTTTAATATTTAATAAGATATTACAGGTATCCTTAATATTAAACGATTATCTAAAATTCTTAGTCATTTTTCATTTGATATTACTATAATTGTGTATAAACTTTTTTAAAAACAATTGGGAGCTTATCCTATCCATGTTACCCTTAAATAACCAAAAAAAATCATAGCTATTTTGAACTATTCTAAATAAGTATTAAAGTTTGGATCTCGATCAATAAAGAAAAGAAAGTGCTTATTGATGATCTTTGACAATCGAAAATTGATATTTGAATATGTGATGAACTGAATGAAGTAAGAGGGCATGCTTAAGACTGTAAGTAGTTGGGAATATATGGAGTGTTTCAAGTCACCATTCATTTTCGTTGAAAATAAGATATAAAAATGTATAAGGGATTTGATATAAATGTGTTGTCAATTTGTTTATATGAACACTTAATAAAAAGTCTTGGAAAGCAAAGAAAATTTGGTTGGATTTTGTGAAGGCCTTTTTTTCTATAGAAATACTAGATTAAGTGGATATTTTGTACAAATTTTATGAAATTACAAGAGTATTAAGTGCATATTTTATGAAATTACAATGTAATTGATGGGTACAAAAGAAAAGTTCAAATTTAAAGTATAAGCACCACAATCTAATTCTTAAATCCTAATCTAGAAGAACCCAACCTCTATTGGTGAAAAATTCGAAAATTGGATTTGAAAATTGTAACTTGGGATAACCGAGCATGAAAGTATTAGAGATAATTTCGAATATTTAGCTCATTTTATCTTTTGAAAATTTGAACCGACATTATATTTTTTCAGTCTAATTGATTGGTTCCTAGTTCAAGGTAATCGAGTCTAAAAATTGTAAATATAATTCTTGAATATTTTAATTTATTTTGCCTATATAAATGAAAGAACCCTATAAGTAGACGAACAAACCTTTATTGTTCAATACATATTTATTACTCATTTACTCTATTAATTTGAATATCAAAGATTATATATACCAGAGAAATTAATTCTATCCTTTGTTTTTTTTCTTAGCGGTGTTCGCATCAAGATAAAATCATAGTAATTAATCTCCAATACCATCATCATGAGGGTGTCAGCTATAATATGAAATATTATTACAATTTTTTGTTATATTAACAAGTGGCCAACCTGAAACGTACGAGAATCCCCTTTTAAAATAAATTTGTGATTTTGTGCTAAGATGTAGTGTTAGACTAATGACAGGAAAGTTTTTGCTATTTTCAAAACATTGGAGGTATTTTTTTATGATTTCACCAATATATATGCAGCAAAATATTTATAAAAAAATGGCCTAGTGTGACAAACAGGCTGTGTTGAGCCGACCCACCTGAGGTCCAGCAGACATGCACAGTGCGAGCCGACCAAACACGGCCATTTGATAATTATATTATTAACAATTCGGATGAGGCAGTTAGAGGAATTTTGGACTAATTATATGAACTTTGACAGGAACACGGGCTTGGGCTTGGGCTCCTTCGAAGCAGAAAGCGCAGCCCAATTTGAACTGAAAATTGGCCCATGAACCACTCTAAGGGAGCTTTTATCTTTTTATATTCTACTATATACGCAATTCCGTTGTAATTGAATTAATCTTAGCATTTGGATTTAATAAAAAAGACAAGAGGAAAAATTCGAAAGAAGGAAAGTTCAATTATTTCGTTACTTTTCCCATCACAACATAGCCCACAACCTCTTATAACATGATCAATTAACACCCCCCACCCCACCCCCATAACCACCACATCCATATAATCACTCATGATATTATGTTATTAATATGTTAAGCAATATGTGTTACATTAATTAACATTAAATCTTAGTTAATGTGATAACCGACATTTTCTAACGCTTCTCATTTATATATATATATATATATTTAAGGTAATTTCCATCCTAATGGTGGTAAGTCCCGAGCGAGAGATGAAAGGTGAAAGAAGTGACCGTTGACCGTTGAATGGATTGTGGAGCATAACTGCATCGGCATTGGAATTGGAAGTGCGGTTCAGTTAACTGAATTGGAATAAAATATTAATTATTAGCATTTGCTTGGGGAATCTAAATCCAACACTCACTCACCTGCCCCACGTGTTTCCAACCGTCTCCGCCTTTCTAACATTTCATCACATATCTTTTAAAATAAATTAATTAAAATACTAATAATAATAATAATAATTAAATAGAGTACTTTATTCCTTCCTTCCTTCCTTTAATACCAGCTTCTCGCCTTCAATTTCTTTACATTCTTCTATTAAAACTAAAAAGATTACATTTTTACAGCATTTTACATTAAAAAAATGCTAATAAATCACCCTATTTTATACAAAAATAGTACTCAAACATAAAATTTGTACAGTTTATTTATATGTATATATATATGTTTAATTTTAATGTATTGTACTAGGAAATCATTGTAGTTTTAAATTAATAAAAAATTAATATATTGAAACTTTGGCGTACATTAATCTACAACATGATCATCAGAGCATTTATATTAAAAATAACAAATACAGGTAACCATAAATTAGTTGAAAACTTGGAAGGAGTTTTGGAGCGGTGAATTCTCAAATAAAAAGAAAAGGAAATATAAAGAGGGAAACAACTTGGAGTGGAGTGGAGTGGCGTGGAGTCCAACCACTAGAAATATTGTTATGTGCCACCTCAGCACTTTTTTGGGGTGATTGATTGAGAAGAGAACAGCTTGCGGAAGGTTGGCTGGGAAGTGGGAATGGAATACTACACACATGCAGAAGCTGGAGCAAACATGGCCGGGTTGGCTGGCTGGGCGTGGCCGCTTGCCCCGTTGATGAATATAATTAATTGACGAATGATGAAGAAAAGGAGAAACCAAAAAATAAAAATAAAAATTTAAGAATCAGAGCATCACCAATCACTCAGCCAACTTTTTGTTCTTTGGGAAGTATGAAGCATCATCTTCATCATCATCATCATCATTACCATCGTCGTCGTCCAGCTCTGCTCTGAACCCTGTTAACGCTTTCCCCTCTCTCTCTCTCTCTCACTCTGCAATTTGTTGCCAGAAAGGCCACGTTCAGCTTTCCCCAAATTCTGGGCCCCACTCCCCATGTGCAAAAATCTCATTCCCTACTATTACTCCACTTCCCCAGATCTCTTTGTCTCTCTCTCCAATCCCTTCCCCTCGTCCTCAATCTTCAGAATCCAATGCTTTGTAACTCCCTCTAACCCCACAAAACAACCCCATTTCTCTCTCTCTCTCTCTCTCTGCTCTTCTCCTCTTCTCTGTGGAACTGATATTATCTTCTGGAGATGGAAACCCGTGTTGGGCTGAAGCTCTTAACAATTTTTGTTGCTGGGTTTTGTTCAGTCTTCTTCACTAATGTTGTCTCTGTCACCAATCCAGGCGACGTGGCGGCGATGATGGCTCTGAAGAAGAGCTTGAACGCGCCGGAGGAACTCGGGTGGTCCGACCCGGATCCCTGCAAGTGGAACCACGTTGTCTGCTCGGACGACATGCGCGTCACCCGGATCCAAATCGGGCACCAGAATCTCCAAGGTACACTCCCTCCAAACCTCTCCAACCTCACCCAGCTTGAGCGCCTAGAGCTTCAATGGAACAACATTTCCGGGCCTTTGCCGAGCCTCACTGGGCTCAGCTTATTGCAAGTTTTAATCCTTAGCAACAACCATTTGAGTTCCATTCCCGTGGATTTTTTCTCCGGCTTCTCGTCGCTGCAATCTGTTGAGATCGATAACAACCCTTTTGCGGCGTGGCAAATCCCGGGTAGCCTGAGAAATTCTTCGGGCCTTCAGAATTTCTCGGCTAATTCCGCGAATGTTTCCGGGAAAATACCCCATTTTCTCGGCCCTGGTGATTTTCCCGGGCTGACTAATCTGCATTTGGCCTTCAATAACTTGGAGGGCGGGTTGCCCGCGAGCTTTTCCGGGTCCCAAATCGAGTCTTTGTGGGTTAACGGGCAGACTGGGAAACTCAGCGGACGAATTGATGTGATTCAAAACATGACATTCTTGAGGGAGGCTTGGCTGCATTCCAATGCATTTTCTGGGCCTTTGCCTGATTTTTCTGGGTTAAAGGAAATGCAGAGCTTAAGTCTTCGGGACAATTCGTTTACCGGCCCTGTTCCGGTATCTTTATTTAGTCTTGCTTCCCTGAAAACTGTCAATTTGACCAATAATTTGCTTCAAGGGCCAGTTCCCAAGTTCAGGGATTCAGTTGTAGTGGATATGACCGTGGATACAAATAGCTTTTGTTTGTCAAAACCTGGCGACTGCGATCCGAGAGTGAATGCCTTGCTTTCAGTTGTGAAATCAATGGGCTACCCTGCGAAGTTTGCAGAGAATTGGAAGGGAAATGATCCTTGTGCGGATTGGTTTGGCATTACCTGCAATGGTGGAAACATTACCATAGTTAATTTTCAGAAGATGGGTCTTAATGGTTCCATTTCACCTGAATTTGCATCACTTAAATCGTTGCAAAGGCTGGTTCTTGCCGATAACAATCTCACCGGTACTATTCCTGAAGAGCTTTCAACCCTGCCTGCGCTCACTGAACTCGATGTTGCGAACAACAAGATTTCTGGGAAATTACCGGCTTTCAAGAGTAATGTGATGGTAAATACTGATGGGAATGTGGAATTCGGAAAGGAGAAAAGTGATTCTTCTTCTTCGCCCTCTTCTTCTGGTGGCTCTGGTTCATCTTCTAATGCTGGTTCGGGAGATGAAGGCGGTTCTGAAAATGGGAAGAAATCAAAGAAATGGATTGGAGTAGTCGTGTTTTCCATAATTGGGGGGCTTTTCCTGATTTTCTTGATCGGTTTAGCTGGCTTCTGTCTGTATAAGAGTCAACAAAAGCGCTTTAGCAGAGTACAGAGCCCTAATCAAATGGTAATCCATCCTCGTCATTCAGGATCCGATAATGAGAGCAGCGTGAAGATCACGGTGGCAGGATCGAGTGTTAGTGTTGGTGCGGTGAGTGACACGCATACTGTTCTTAGCAGCGAGACGAGTGACATCCAAATGGTTGAAGCAGGAAACATGGTAATTTCTATTCAGGTGCTGAAAAATGTAACCAACAATTTCAGCGAGGACAATATATTGGGACAAGGAGGTTTCGGGACCGTCTACAAAGGGGAATTGCACGATGGCACGAAAATTGCTGTGAAAAGAATGGAATCCGGGGTAATTACCGGGAAGGGGTTGGCGGAGTTCAAGTCTGAGATTGCTGTTCTCACTAAGGTTCGCCACCGGCATCTTGTTGCTCTTCTTGGTTACTGCTTGGATGGGAACGAGAAGCTACTTGTATACGAATACATGCCTCAAGGAACACTCAGTAGGCATCTGTTCAACTGGGTGGAAGAAGGCCTGAAACCGTTGGAGTGGACAAGAAGGTTGGCGATTGCCCTTGATGTAGCAAGGGGCGTGGAATATCTTCATGGTTTGGCACATCAGAGCTTTATACACAGGGATCTTAAACCGTCTAACATTCTTCTCGGGGATGATATGCGTGCTAAAGTTGCCGATTTTGGTCTGGTTCGTCTTGCTCCTGAAGGGAAAGGATCCATTGAAACAAGAATTGCTGGAACTTTCGGCTACCTTGCGCCAGAATACGCAGGTAATTGTGCTTCATTGTTTTATCCCTGCCATTTTCACTCAAATTGGTAGATGATTTTCAAGTACACTCAAGACAAAGCTGCATATTTTGACTAATTATAATGGATTTTTGTGGTTTCTCATCCTCAATCAATAGATTTGTGTGTCCAAAATTACAAATCGATTTGCTACTACATGTTTTTTGTAATATGCTCTTCCTATTTCTGACAATGTGGCGTGCAGTGACGGGGCGAGTGACTACTAAAGTCGATGTCTTCAGCTTCGGGGTAATTCTAATGGAACTGATCACCGGAAGAAAAGCACTCGACGAGAGCCAGCCGGAGGAGAGCATGCACCTAGTAACATGGTTCAGAAGAATGCATCTTAACAAGGACACATTCCGCAAGGCCATTGATCCCACTGTTGACCTCAGCGAGGAAACGCTCGTGAGCATCAGCACGGTTGCTGAGCTAGCCGGGCACTGCTGCGCGAGGGAACCTTATCAGAGGCCCGACATGGGCCACGCTGTCAACGTGCTATCTTCTCTAGTAGAACTCTGGAAACCGTCAGACCAGAGCTCCGAGGACATATTTGGGATCGACCTTGAGATGTCGTTGCCACAGGCGGTTAAGAAGTGGCAAGCTTTCGAAGGAAGAAGTAACATGGATTCATCGTCTTCCTCATTCCTCCCGAGCCTCGACAACACTCAGACCAGCATACCTACTCGGCCTTACGGATTTGCTGACTCGTTTACGTCTGCTGATGGGAGGTGAGAAGCCGGCCGGGGCATGGCAGTTGTGAATTATGGTTGGTTTCGTTAAGTTCTTGTATGCATTGGGCTTCTTTTTTGTTGGATGTAATCTAAGCTTTTCACTATCCCAGATTTGTTCAGGCCTTTCACTGATGTAGTTTGGAATATGACCTGCACTGGCTTTGTAATGCAATGAGAACTAGGTTGTATGTTTGTTGAATTGCTTGCTTTTGTTGGTGACATTTTTTTACATTCTTTTACTACCTGACGAGGGAATATTTACAGGGGGGCAATTTTACTGTACTACCCCTGGGAGGTTACCATTAACTCGGAGCCATATGTGCCAATAAAGACCAATATGCGATTGCCACGTGTCAAGACTTAGGAGCTCCGCTTATCTTTATAATCTTTATTATGATTTTGAACTAGAAGAGATAAAGAAGAAGATTAAGTCAACCAATGATATCTTTAAATAATCCAAGAATTATCTCTATTAGAGAAGATTATCTTTTCTCCCCATGGAAAGGGGATCAAGCTCTCCTTTTGAAATATATCTTATCTCCTAAGGAAAAGGCCACGGGACATCTATAAATAGAAGGCAACCTCTACAGGTATGGGGATCTGACTCCTAAGGGACTCATATATTATTTTTCTATTACTATTATACTCCTCAAAAACCCTATGAACTGACTTGAGCGTCGGAGGGATCACGAGGAGCAAGTCCCCACCCTTTTTGCAGGTACTTGGTCCGAGACAGAAGAAGGTGATCGGTTCCGCATCATCAATTGGCGCCCACCGTGGGGCCCTCGTCTTTTCCTTCTATTTTCCAAGTACAATTTCAAGCCGTAGGAAATCTATTCAACTCAATTACACGTATTTACTGATTGCATCATGGGTACGCTTGTTTCTCTTTTAATATTTTTTGTGCCTCCTACGGTTTTTTATTTTTCAATTATTGTTTTATGTAAAAATAATTGAAAGAGAAGGCCAAAAGATTCATATATATATATATATGGATATATATGTTCAATCACATAAAAGAAGCGTAATTCTGCCATTATTGTGGATCACACGCACATACATACATGATACACATTTACATTCATATTATATGTATATATATGTTGGAGAAAAACTCCTCATAGAAGCCTAGCAGAGTAAGTAAGAAAAAAGGTATTATATTATAATATTAAAGGGGAAGGCTTTCTGAAAAAAGGGTATATACCCATAAGCCGCCATGGATGAGCCAGGAGATGGCCGCAGCAAGCAACGATAATGGCGGCGACGGAAGCTCCATTAATGTCGCTTTGGTTAAAACTTATTTCTCTCGTTTTATCATTCTAGTATTTTAACTACTATCTATTGGAAAATTGCTAACTATATAGGCAGAGGCAAAAGGTTTTAATTTGAATTGCTTGATATATATGCTCCAATGACTTGAATTTTAATTAATTCTGTTAAAATATTCGGGATTAATAACGTTAACAGACGAAAGGCTCGCCCTGAACACTTGCGGATGTAGGCGTTATGCCGAATCGCAAAAATAAAATACTCTCTTTAATTGCGGATGTAGGCGTTACGCTGAACCACGAAAACAAAATATTGTTATTCTTTAATTGCGGACGTAGGCGTTACGTCGAACCGCGGAAACAAAATATTTGTTATTCTTTGATTGTGGATGTAGGCGTTGTGCCGAACCGCGAAGACAAAATGTTATTATTCTTTAATTGCGAACGTAGACATTTTGTCGAACCGCAAAAATAAAATATCAAATATTCTTTAAAATCTCGGTCATCAACTATAATCCAAGCCATTACGTGCGCATGAAAATCGAAGGTCCGAAAGGCCTCAGCAACGCAAGAGTAAAGGATCAGATGTGATCCTCGAGGGGCCCCGAACCCTCGAACACTGAAAGACAAAGGATCAGATATGATCCTCGGGGGGCCTCGAACCCCCAAACACTCAAGATGAAATGATTAAATATGATCCTCGCAGGGCCCCGAACCCCCGAACACACATTATCTCTGACGGCGGATGTAGGCATCAAGACCGAACCGCGAAGACAAAATATGAACATTATTTCTAATTGCGGACGTAGGCATTTCGCCGAACCGCGAAAATAAAATATGGATATTCTTTAAAATCTCGTCATTAACTACAAATCCAAGCCAGCACGTGCACATGAAGACCAAGGGTCCGAAAGGCCTCGACAGCGCAAAAACAAAGGATCAGATGTGATCCTCGGGGGGCCTCGAACCCCCGAACACTCAAAAACAAAGGATCAGATATGATCCTCGGGGGGCCCCGAACCCCCGAACACTCAAAAACAAATGATCACTTATGATCATCGAACTCTTGACAACTCAAAACCGAAGGTTCAAAGGGGACCACCCCTACTAATTAAGGCACCAGTTCGGAGGCTACGAACCTCTGCCAAATGAAGACCAAAAGGGACCACCCCTACTAATTAAGGCATCAGTTCAGAAGCTACGAACCTCCGCCAAATGAAGACCAAAGGGGACCACCCCTACTAATTAAGGCACCAGTTCGGGGGCTACGAACCTCCGCCAAATGAAGACCAAAGGGGACCACCCCTACTAATTAAGGCACCAGTTCGGAGGCTACGAACCTCCGCCAAATGAAGACCAAAAGGCATCAGGTCGGAGGCTACGAACCTCCGCCAAATGAAGACCAAAGGGGACCACAACCTCGACCAACACAGCTTCGGCTAAACGGCCCCGAAGATAAGGCAAGCGGCCTCGGCCCCCACAGCCTCAGCCAACGGCCTCCGAAGACAAGGCACGTAGCCTCGGCCACCGCGGCCAACGGCCCCCAAAGATCAGGCACGCGGCCTCGGCTACCATAGCCTCAGCCAGTGGCCCCCGAAGACAAGGCACACAGCCTCGGCCAACGGCCTCGAAGATAAGGAAAATTCTCGAACGTCACTATCACCTCGAGCGACCTAATCACCCTTTGCATGGGAAGACTGAAAAGGCACCGGGAGACTTAAGAAGCGAATTCAGCATTCGAGACTGCTAACCCAAATTTTTAACAGAATTTTTTTACAGAGGCTCAGAAAAACAGTGACAACTACTCCTTCAGCTGCCCACCCTCCTTACTCAATCAGCTCAAGGAGTGGGGGGCAAGTGATGAGGGAATATTTATAGGGGGCAATTTTACTGTACTACCCTTGGGAGGTTACCATTAACTCGGAGCCATGTGTGCCAATAAAAACCAATATGCGATCGCCACGTGTTAAGACTTAGGAGCTCCGCTTATCTTTATAATCTTTATTATGATTTTGAACTAGAAGAGATAAAGAAGAAGATTAAGTCAACCAATGATATCTTTAAATAATCCAAGAATTATCTCTATTAGGGAAGATTATCTTTTCTCCCCATGGAAAGGGGATCAACCTCTTCTTTTGAAATATATCTTATCTCCTAAGGAAAAGGCCACGGAACATCTATAAATAGAAGGCAACCTCTACAGGTATGAGAATTTGACTCCTAAGGGACTCATATATTATTTTTCTATTACTATTATACTCCTCAAAAACCCTATGAACTGACTTAAGCGTCGGAGGGATCACGGGGAGCAAGTCCCCACCCTTTTTGCAGATACTTGGTCCGAGACAGAAGAAGGTGATTGACTCCGCATCATCACTACCACAATGATGGAATAGTGTCAATTTGTTGGAACTTATTCAATTGATATTTAACAAACATCATAGTATTACCCAGAATTAATTTAGCCTGGCCTGGGATCCAATAGTTTTAGATAGCTAGCTGGTTGGCATGCACATGGAGAGTAGGATGGCTGACCGACTGTTCTTCGATATGCCTAAGTTAGGAGGAGGAGGAGGAGGAGGCGGCATTAGGAACCAAGAAACAAGGTATGAGCGCTAACAAGTAACCCTTCACTATATTATACAAAAATATGCTCTCCCAATCCTCATCTGTTTCTCAAAACATGTGACGGTCTGGGCTCTCCCCATTTCTGTAACATAGAATCAGTGTGTGTGCATGTGATGTTGAAAGCCAAGCACATGGGATGGATGGTTGGACTTGTTGGAGATCTAAGTCTGATTTGATTTATAATTTTTACGGAGGACAGAGCCCCGAAATTTAAAGGGTCTCAAATTAAGACTTTTATTTTTGTCCTAATTATAATTCTTATAATTGTAATATAGACATTTTTTTTTATCAAATCACATAAATTTAATCTTATCAAGTAAATTCAATCTTATGTGCCTAATTATATTCTAAATTTTCTTTATCAGTGGATCCCTCCTCAGAGCCTTTGGCTTTGCTAATTCCAAATGCGTACTGTGAGTCCAATGCACATTTTATTTTTTGTTAGCTCGTATTTTTATTACAATAAATTTTGATGTTGTCCCCATCTCACATTAATTAAAAAATAAAAAGGAAAAAGTGTTAAATAAAGTACTAAATTTTAACATGAATCAAATAAGTTATTAAATATCAAATAAGTTAGTGTTGCCTAACTTGGTTTTATTTATAGAATTTTAGTGACTTATTTAGTTTATTGGCCAAGTTGTCCTTGGGCCAAAATATAGGGGCTAATTTGATTTTTATTTTTTTAAGAAGAAAAACTATCTTTAAAAAAGCAAAATGTCAAATTAATTAGTATATATACTTTCACTCAAAGTCCAAATTGATCCCTAAACTTCAAAATAGTTTAAAGAGCCATTAAATTTTTATAAAAAGGTTACTCCTTACTTTCTTTCTTTTTTATGTAAAAATATTTTGACTAATGTTTTGAAAATTGACTAGACAGTGAATTGGCCTATTAATTGAGTTACAGGTCAGTTGGTCCGATCGATTAAATCAGAGTGGTCCAACCGAATAATGTCATATATATATTTTATAATTAAATATATATTTAAAATACTAATATTCTATATATTATTATGAGAAATATTATTATTAACTAATATATAATTAATATTTTATATATATTATTAAAAAATTAATTAATAATTAAAAATTTAAAAGTGAGAGAGGAGTTGGAAAAAATTGGGGTCAACCCAATTTTCGGTTCACCGATTCGACCGTATTTTGACTAATTTTGATCCAATTAAAAGATATTTAATTTTTTAAGTTAAATTAAATTAGATAGGCCACTGGTTCCGATTAAACCAATTTGCCCGGCTGATCCAGTTCGATTTTAAAAATAGTGATTTTGACTTCTTATCAAGTCAGGAGTTACTTTTATTTATAAAAAGAAAACTTAATCAATAATTCACAAGTAATAGACACTAGGCACCGGAAAAACATTAAGATGGTAACTTTGAACTGTAGCTGACCACTGAGTAATGAATCACGTGATACGGTCAATTCTTATAGATAATGTTCTTAGGGCATAGGTATGATGTTTTAAATTTGTGGTTAGTTTTGATAATAAAAAATAATATTTAATTTTGATCCTTAAGTTATAAATCAAGTTTATGATTTTTAATAAAAATTAATTTTAAGTACTTATGTGAAAATGAAAATCGAATAATTTATAATTTTCGCTAAGTTTGGAATATTAATACATTATAAGGAGACATATAAGAAAATATTTTTATTTTGAAAAACTATCTCCTAGTATTTTGATAGCTAATGTTCAATGTTGTTAAAATAATTTTTAATTAATTTTTTAAGAAATAAAATATATGTATTTTGTGAGTGGTAAAATTGTTAAATCCTGAATTTGTACTAAAACCAAAATTCTACTTTCTTATTATTATGGATTTTAATTTTTTAAATATTTTTATTGAATTCAAATGGGGGATATTTTCTTAGTTACATTTATATATTAAATAAATGGAAGGTAAAATATAAATTAAAGAAAATAAGGACATTTACTTAATATAAATATATTATAATGTATATATGTTATGAATTATATCATCAAGCAAATCTAATATATATTCTAAATCTGTCGACCGTTTATTCCTACTTGTCGATTGGCTATATGGACCTATCGACCGATTCTAATTATGTTGTCAATCAGTTGCTCGACATGCTCTCAGTTGTTTGCTGTTGACCGCATCTGCATCACAACCTGTCGACTAGTATTATTAACCTGTCAACCGGTTAGATGAAGTTGTCGACTAATTTGTCCCAGATAGCATGTAACAGTTAGTTCATCCACTCTTCCAAAGTGATTTTTCCCCTACTAACGATAAGATTCGTGAATGGGCTATCAAGGCACTATAAATACAAGTCAAATGGATGATTCAAATCAACCAAGAAATATCATTACAAGCTTACAAGTGTTTATTCTTCAAGTGTTTCATTATTTCATTTGTTCTTCATTTTTCTCTCTAAAGGCTTTGTTTATCATTTGTATTATCTTATTCAAGCATTGTATTTATATTAAGAGATCTTGTAACTAAAAATGTCTACTATTAGATCCTCTCATTTTATTATTCTTGGTTTTCCTAACTTGTTACTAGAGGGTTTACTTGTTTAAGTAAGAGATTGTGATACCTAACTTAGTGTTAGAAGGCTTACTTATCTAAGCAAGAGGTTGTAAATTCCTAACTTGTTGCTAGATGGTCTATTCGGAAAGATATGAAGTTTTTAGTGGATTAATTGAAATATCCTTAGTGAAGAACTAAGGTAGTGGATTAGGGTTGATTTAAGTCGAACCACTATATATCGTTGTGTCTCTTCTTTGCTTGTGTTTTTCCTTTCATTTATTGTTCCATGCATTTCAATAATCATCACTTGAACTAAAATTTCATTTTTCATCAAAAAGATCTTCAAGTTTAATCAATTTTTTAAAACAACTCAATTCACCTCCCTCTTGGGTACAAGTGCCATTGTTATTCAAATATAACAAGGTCAAGTGGTTGGACCATGATAAATTCGAATTCGTATCAGTAAGTCGTGGGTTCGATTCCTTACTGATGTGACACTACCTAAAATTACAAGAATACCCATACGCACTAATGGCCTTGCTCGCCACATAGATTGCCCGAGAGGTTGACACGTGGCAAGTCAACAATCTGGTGCGGAGTCCGAAAGATCCAAGCCGGTCCTCATCAGTTATAAAAAGCTATACAGCTCTCATAGTTATTACTACTTACATTTTATTCTATTGATTTGAGCGTCGGAGTCCACCCCGGGGGACCCTAGCCCCGCCACTCCGTTGTCTTACAGGTTCTATTACCAAGATCCGACATCGTTAAGTCGGGGTTCAATTCTCGAGGCCCATTCGCAGAGGTGGCACGTGGCAATCGGTCTCAAAAACCATCATCATTTGGCGCCCACCGTGGGGCCGACGTCCAGACTCGCCAGCCTCTTCTTTCCCTGCCTCGCGCTTTGGACTTCAACTCCTCACCTTGGACCTCGGATTTCCCACAAGTGTCAATGACTTTCGCTTCTTGCCATAACTAACTACATGGCTCCCAGAAAAGATGTGACTCGTAGTCAGGCGGGTGCCAATCTAGAGGCCCCACCGCAAGGGGAGAATCTACCACCTCCGGCCAATCCAATGCCGGGGGATCGACTCACCAGGCTGGAAAATCAGGTCCAACAGTTAACAGAGTTTTTGACTGGTTATTTACACCAGAATGAACAACATCGTCCGCACGTGCCCTCTTAGAGGGCGGAGCATCAGTCGCCTCCTCCTACTTGGGAGCCTCGTCAATCCCGCCAGTCAGGCCAGGAAATCCACTCCTCTGAGGCAGCAGGATCTACTTCTTCCCCCTCACGAGAAGGAGGGACTTCGCAGGAGAGGCGATTGCGTTTCTTAGATAGGCTAGTCCAGGAACTCAAAAAAGGAAAGGAAGAGCTACCCCACCTTGGCTCTAACCAACCCTTGAGCAAAGGTATCATGTCAGAGGTCCCACCAGAAAGGTTTCGTATCCCATCAATCAAGCTCTATGATGGAAGCACAAACCCCTATAATCACGTAAAACTTTTCTCCTCTCACATGCTGGTGCAATCGGGGTCCGACGCGATGTGGTGTCTGGCATTTTTAGCTACTTTGGGAGGTCATGCCCAGACTTGATACTCCTGTCTTCCCCATCATTCCATCAACAGCTGGGAAGAGGTAAAGACCTGCTTCCTAGCCCATTACTCTCCCTTAAAGCGCCACCGGAAGTCTTCCATGGCTCTGGTGAACATCAAGCAAAACCAGGGTGAATCCCTAAGGGATTTTGTGGCTAGATTCAATGAGGAAGCGATGAGCATCGAAGAGTTCGATCAGCGGATTACAATTATGGCCCTTTAGAATGGCTTGAGGGCTGGACCATTCACTCAATCCTTGGCCAAAACTCCACCTCGTACTTTCATATAAGCCCTTGCCCGGGCTAATAAATACATCAACGCTGAAGAAATAATGAAGGTCAAGCGAGCTGAGCAACCAGACAAGAAGGGTCAAGAACCTTAGGCCCAAGACGAAGGTGGACTAATAGCCGGAAGAAACTCAACACCCTCTTCGATGAGGGAGTGGCAACAATCCAAGAGTCAAGTGCTCTAAGCCATCCACAAGCCGAAGATAGACTAATGGCCGGAAGAAACTTAACACCCTCATTCGCGTGGGAGTGGCAGAAATCCAAGGGTTAAGTGCCCTAGGCCGTCCCCAAGTCGAAGATGGACTAATGACTAGAAAAAATTCAAAGCCCAACGCCCTCTTTCGCGTGGGAGTGGCAACAATCAAAGGGTTAAGTGCCCTAGGCCGTCCACAAGCTGAAGATCGACTAATGGCCAGAAGAAACTCAACACCCTCCTTCGCGTGGGAGTGGTAACAATCAAAAGGTCAAGTGCCTTAGGCCGTCTACAAGCCGAAGATCGACTAATGGACGGAAGAAACTCGACACCCTCCTTCGTGTGGGAGTGGCAAAACTCCAAGGGTCAAGTGCCCTAGGTCGTCCCCAAAGGTGGACTAATAGCCAAGGAAAACTCCAGCCTAACACCCTCATTCGCGAGGGAGTGGCTAAAATCCAAGGGTCATGAGTCTTAGGCCGTCCCCAAAGATGGACTAATGGCCAATAAAAAACTCCAGCCCAACACCCTCCTTCGCGTGGGAGTGACAACCATCCAAGGGTCAAGTTCCCTAAGCCGTCCCCAAATGTGGACTAATGGCCAAGGAAAAACTCTAGCCCAACACCCTCTTCCGTGAGAGAGTGGCTAAAATCCAAAGGTCATGAGCCCTAGGCCGTCCATAAGCCTAAGATGGATTAATGGTCGGAAGAAACTCAACACCCTCCTTCGCATGGGAGTGGCAAAAATCCAAGGGTTAAGTGTCCTGGGCCATCCACAAGCCGAAGGTGGACTAATGGCTACAGAAAAAAATTCAAAGCCCAACACCCTCTTCCGCGAGGGAGTAGCTAAAATCCAAGGGTCACGAGCCCTAGGCCGTCCCCAAAGGTGGACTAATGGCTACAAAAAAACTGTAGCCCAACACCTTCCTCCGCGAGGGAGTGGATAAAATCCAAGGGTCAAGTGCCCTAGGCCGTCCACAAGTAGAAGGTGGACTAACGGCCGGAAGAAACTCAACACCCTCCTCGACGAGGGAGTGACGAGAATCCAAGGGTCAGGATCCTAGGCTGTTCCCAAGCCGAATGTGGACTAACAGCAGAAAAAAATTCAAAGCCCAGCACCCTCTTCTGCGTGGGAGTGATTGAAATCCAAAGGTTAAGAGACCAAGGGATCCCATCTTGACAAGAGGATATCTCAGCCTGATCAACCAGATCAAGGAATCCCACTAGAGGATATCCTAGCCTGACCAAGAGAAGAAAGATAGAGGTCAGGGAAGAAAAACCACAGTTGGACACAAGCCAAAATGAGCTCAACAGACGCGACTTAGTTTGAGAAATCTCGAACCACGCCTGCAACAAAGAAAAACTAAAGAAATTGGTTAGTCGACTTATTTTGTTGTTATTAACAAATTTATATATATATATATATTAAATAAATATAAAAAAAAGGACAGGTGCCCCAAGGTCAGCCATAGACGACCTCAGCATACATATGTATATGCATTTACATTAAAGTATATATATATATATACACACATTTAAAAAAAAAATAGAAAAAGTAAGGAAGGGGGCAAGAGCCCCAAGGGTCGGCCATGGCCGACCCAATATATCTATATATGTATATATATTTATATATTAAAAAAAAAAAAAAGCAAGCAAGCAAGCAGGAAGGGGGCTCCCAGAGGGAGGTCGGCCATGGCCGAGGTCGGCCAGGGCCGAGCTTCCAGGCCCTGGCCGACCTCGGCCAGGCTAAGCTAAGCGCTCGGCCACGAGCCAGGGCCGACAGCCTTTGCCTGGTTGAGGAAAAAGATGCATTAATTTTAAAAAAAAAAAGACAAAAAAAAAAAGCAACAAATAAGGTGCAAAATAATATAAATAAATAAAAAAGCAAAGGAAGAAATAAAAAAAAAAAAAGGAAAAGAGGGAAAAATTATCAAAAAGTTAAAAGCTTGGCGGTCTCATACTTAAAAACACTCATGTGCATCTCGAGAAAATCTACAGTCAAATAACCACATAAATTAAGTTACTTCTCAACCCAGCGTGATTCTCAGCTTAGATCAAGGAGTGGGGGGCAAGTGATGTGACACTACCTAAAATTACAAGAATACCCCTACGCGCTAATGGTCTTGCTCGCCACATGGATTGCCCGAGAGGTTAACACGTGGCAAGTCAACAATCTGGTGCGGAGTCCGAAAGATCCAAGCCGGTCCTCATCAGGTATAAAAAGCTCTACAGCTCTCATAATTATTACTACTTACATTTTATTCTACTGATTTGAGCGTCAGAGTCCACCCTGGGGGACCCTAGCCCCGCCACTCCGTTGTCTTGCAGGTTCTATTACCGAGATCCGACATCGTCAAGTCCGAGATTCAATTCTGGGGGCTCATTCGCAGAGGTGGCATGTGGCGGTCAGTCCCAAAAACGATCATCACTTACTCTACGCAATTAGGCAAAGACTCTACATACGATTTATTTTCTCTGCCGAAATCGATGACACAAGTGATGGGGGATTGTGCAAGGACGATAATCCTAAGTCAATTCTCCTATATAAAATTTTATGAAATTTATTATGTCGCTACTAAGTTAATTAAGAAATTTCATGGAATCTATTTATATATTGTGGGATGCAAATGTTGGATACGCATCAATACTTAGAGACTACAATATAGCTAATAGCAATGAGCTAGTAATAACAAATTTGAAATGTCATATTTTTAGGTTAATTTTTAAAATTAATTATCAAAAGGGTAATAACATAAATTTCAAATGTCACATTTTTAGTTTAATTTTAAAGATAAGTTATCAAAAAGTTCCTAAACCTCAATTGTGTTTCAAAATTTATACCTTTTTTAATGGTTATATTTAAATTATTAAACCATTTCAATAATAAATTAATTGTTGTTTGTGTTTGTCAAATTTAGCGATTAAATTAGAGTTGTGAAACAAGAAAATCAAGCCAGGCCAGCCTGTCTCTTTGCCAGTCAAGCTCATGCTTTTTGAGGGTCAGGCCAGGAAACAGGTTATATATCAGACTGTGGTACTTGTACTCACCGAATCATAGATTCGATGATTGAATTGGACTTTTTCATCAATAAAGTTCAATCATTAAGTTGTCGTGATGGGAGAAGCACAATCAAGCTTCGTCCACGAATGAAGCCCAATTTGGCTTCATCAGCGCAACAAATGGGAGAAGCTCGAGCTTTCATTAGGAATGAAACCCGATTAGATTTCATCTAGAGGCGACAGTGGTAAGGCGATGAGATGGTGTAGCGACAATTAGCGCGAGGCGAAGGAACAAGGCGACGACAAGATGTTGCGATGGTTGCGCACGCTAGGCACTACAATAGGGTGACGACAGGATGCAGCGACGATCGCACAAGGCGCTACAACAAGGTGACGAGAAGATGCATCGGCGATCAACAATCAATAGGGCAATGCGAGACAGCGATGAGGCCAACGTGAGACGACAACGAGGCGAGGCGTGGCGAAACTTGCTAGAGGCAACCAAGGGCAGAAGTGGTGAATTTACAAATTGAGTGAGGACATTTTTGTTATTCGACATCTTCGATCATTCTCATTCCGACAAAATAGCATTTTCCTTATATAATTAGGTCCATTTGGCACTGCATTTAAGGTAAATTTAATATCACCTGACATAAATAAATAAGATTTTAAATATGTTCGAGAATTCAAATTCAACCTAACTAAGATTTTATCAAATACTTTTAATCTAATCCACACATTTCAATCTCAAAGAGATAACAGTTGGCTTCAACGACTTGAATAGTTGTGCTGACAAGAGATTGTGAATTAAAAACTTTAATTAGGAATCTTAGTGCTAATACGAGGCAATGAATAATTGAAAAAGAATAATGTTAGGAGTATTCAATATTAATGACGTTGTTATTAGTGATGTGACACTTTTTTATTATAGAAAAGTAAAGAAATAATGTATTATTATCTCGTTTAATTGCCTAACATCTCTTTTAATGATAATATAATACATAACTAATGATATCATTATCAATTATCATTATAATATTATTTGTTAAAATATGGACAATCAATGGAACTATAATAGAGAAAATCTTGATAGCAAGTGAGTCTTTTGAGTTAAGCTATCATCATGAATGAATATTAATTTAGGGATGATAATAATGGGTGGTGGTTGACTTATTTATTTATATATATTAATTTTTAATAAATCTTATTAAGAGATGATCCATGGACAATCCCTACCCTCAAGACAAACATTGTTCACGATGAGATTGTTCTGATAGTGACTTGGTATAATAATGTTTACATACACTAATTAATTAATCAATGTGTGTGGGCCTTGTGATTGAGGTGCAAACTGTTGCTAGCAGCAAGGGATGATCTCATCTCATTACGTTTCTCCACACTTTTGTTCAAAGTTAAGACTTTCTTTTGTAACTTTGTATGGGTTGTTTATTATTACCGTGCCCACTGCATGCCTACCTAAAATATTTTATTGAGAAAAATCATACCTTACGTGACCACTTGTTACACTTATTGTCATTGTATTTGAAATTTAATACCCGTTTACGCTGCAGCTGCACGCACCCAGTTGGCCTGGTTTGCTACACTACACCGTCCCAATTAGGCCACAGGCTATCTTATACACATACTCTACTTGATAAATAATTATTAAGGATATTACTTCTTCAGTTTAATTAAGCTAATTATTATTAAGTGAGATATACTTTTACTTATCATTAAAAAGAAATTAATAATGATTCTCTCCAGTTCAGACAATCAAAGATGCCGGCCGGTGTCAGTATAATTAAGCATCTCAGCTTAATTTCATCATCATCTGCCTGCCAAATAAAAGCCCACTTGAGATTCTTCTGGTACTATTCTACTTATCTATATTATCGATCGGTAGAAATCAATAGTTTTGGTAAAGTGATCATTTGATTATTTCTATAAGCACGTCCTTAATTTTCAATTAGTACTATCAAACTAATACAATAACAGCAAATTACAGATTATTAATTAGTTATTGTTAAGTATGAACATATCTCATTGCACGCGTTTCCAGCAATAAGTTCCAGTTAGTGTAAATGCGATGCGAGCGCTTCCGTTGCAATATTTTTATTTTTATTATGTTTCACATTCTTTATATTAATTATTAATTATACTAGATAGATAGATAGATACATATACAAAATGGAGCCCCCGTGCGGCCGATGATCAAAACCCGTCGGTGTCACCGGCCACGCCCCAGGTGCTGAATTTGACCAGCTGACTCAGTCAGTCCTATGAACCCAGCCCAGTCAACAGTCAAATCCCAGCCAGCCGGCTAGCCCACATCAATTTCTTCTCTCTTTTATTAATTATATTTTATTGTTTTGCTAAGTCGCCTCTATCAATTTCATCGCCCATAACCAAATAACAACGGCAATGCAACCCAGACAGAGACAACCCCCCCCCCCCCCCCCCTCTATCTTTGATTGTTTCTCCCATCGATGCCAAACCTTCTCTTTCGTACTTTCAACGGTCAACATTCAAACAAGTATTCAGCGGCTTCTAGTACGTACTCGTCCAGTCGCCAGCCTTTCAAGTTTAAATCGCTCCATTTTCCATTAATTCCTACAACAATACTAACGTTGAAGGAACTTTAATTTCTTCCGTCCCCTACTCTCTCCCCAACCTTTGACTATCTCTCCCTTCAAATATTTGAACCCTTTAAGTTCATTTCATTCGTGTATTTATTATATATATATATATATATATATATATACATGCAAGTCCATCAAATAATTCACTCTTGAGTTCTCCTCATGCAATAGACGAAAATATCAACTTCGATCGGTTCTTACCATATTGAACCATGATTTTGCCTTGGAGAAGACGAGGAGCCGGACGTCGTTCCAGCAAGGTCGAGGATCTCAGTTCCTCAGAGGGCGATTTGGGCATGGAGCTAGCGATCCCGAAGTATTTCCGTTGCCCCATCTCTCTCGATCTGATGAAAGATCCGGTGACATTGTCAACGGGGATCACGTACGATCGAGAGAACATCGAGAAGTGGATCGAATCCGGCAACCAAAATTGCCCCATCACCAACCAGGTGCTGAGAAACTTCGATCTCATACCAAACCATGCCATAAGAAGAATGATCCAAGATTGGTGCGTCGAGAACCGTTCCCACGGCGTTGAACGGATCCCGACGCCCAGAATTCCTGTGAGCCCCGGCGAGGTCTTGGACGTTTGCTCGAAGATTGAGGCGGCAACTCAAACCGGCGATCGGAAAACCTGCCTGGAATTGGTCGAGAAGGTGAAGAAATGGGCGAGAGAGAGTGAGCGTAGCAGGCTCTGTATCGTCGAGAGCGGAGCCGGCTGCGTATTCTCGGCTTCGCTGGATTACTTTTCATCAGTTTCGATCGAAGAAAACGAATCACTTTTGGCAGAAATTTTGTCTTCGTTGACATGGATGTTTCCGCTCGGCGAAGAAGGCCAATCCAGGCTAGCTTCGGCTTCGTCTTTACGTTGCATGGCTGGGTTCCTGAATTCGGAAGATCTTTCCGCCCGGCAAAACGCAGTTCTCGTGTTGAAAGAGTTGCTTTCTTTGGATCAAAAGCACGTAAACGCCTTGGCCGAGATTGAAGGCGTTGATAGAGCCTTGGTCAAGATAATTAAGGACCAGATTTGCCCTAAAGCTACCAATGCCTCTTTAGTGGCGATTTACTACATAACTTCTTCACATTCTACATCTCGTGACAATATTATTCCGAGGTTTCTTGAACTGGGTATCGTCTCATTGGTACTGGAAATTCTCCTCGGTGGCGAAAGGAGAATATCGGAGAAGGCGCTTGGAGTTTTGGACGGAATCTGTGGCTGCAGACAGGGGGTCAAAATGGCTGGAAACCATGCCCTAACCACGCCAGTCGTGGTGAAGAAGATACTGCGAGTTTCAGAAATGGCGACGGAGTTTTCAGTCTCGATTCTTTGGAAGCTCTGCAAGAGTGAAGACGGAGGTGTAAATCGTGATCAGCTCACTGAGGCGCTCTCGTTGGGAGCTTTTCAGAAGCTGCTGGTGGTGCTGCAGGTTGGTTGCAGCGAGAAGACGAAGGAGAAGGCCACTGAGTTGCTGAAACTGTTGAATCAGAACAGGGAGAGGTTGGGATGTTCTGATTCGTCGATGGTTTTCAAGCATCTGAAAAGGCCGTAGGATATATATACAAGCATCTGAACAGAGACCATAACTAATATTTGATATATAGATCATCGATCAGACCATAAGATGTAAAAAGGAGGACTCAAGATTAGGATATACAAAGTTCTTCAATTACGTACACACCTTTGTAAAAAGAATTCATTCAAAATTTGAAATTTATCAGCAGGATATATAGAATAATAATATTTTACGTACCCCAATGTTTTGTTACACCTTTAATTTATTCCAATGAAATGACCATTTTATGGGCAACAAGTTTTAGACTTTTAAGGATATGTTTTAATAATGTACAGTCCATAAAACTAACTATTATATGGGTTCTTTATGTTTGTTTGCGGGGATAGAACAGATAAAAATTATTTTATATTTGATTTATATCTATACATGCCGAATAATAGTTGGGATGTCTTAATCACTTCATCAGGGATTATAACATGGAAAATGCTATTCATACATAAGCTTTTATACAGAAAGCTTACACATGGAAAATGCTATTCATACGTAAGCTTTTGTACAGAAAATTTATAGGGATGATATATCGCGATATTTTGATATCAAAATATCGCGATATTTTACGATATATTGATCATTGTCCATCCCCTTCTCCCTCTCTCCCTTTCCCTCATCGCTGCAACCTCACCTGTTGTCGTTCTTCGCCTTTGCCTGCTTTCACCGCCGCCTCACCTCTGTCGCCTCACCCCATCACCTCTGCTGCCTCATCCCGTCGTCTCTGCCGCCTCGTCGCTGCCTCTACCGCTGCCGCTGGGACCGACAGTGTGAGAGGAAGAGTGAGAGAGAGATGTTGCATTTGGGGCATTTGGGTCATTAATTGCAAGGACAAAATAGATATTTTGATTGTCCTGTAAATTCTTCTGTAACATTTGTTCTGTACAAATAGCATGACCCTTATAACATAATCTTGGAAGTTAGGATATATTATCTAGAGGATAGGATTATGGCAAAAATGACCATTTTGCCCTCCAAGTGTAAATGTTTAAAACTTTAAATATTTTTTAAGATTTTAACTATTTTAAAAATTTGTAATAGGGGTATTTTGATTATTTTTGCATTATCATGTGTCTATCCTTACATTAACCAAACATAAAATAGAATTAAATATATAGAATATCTCGTAGTGTAGCTTTGCTAATTACTAAACACTTGAAATATAGGACTAATTAAAATTTTCAAAAATAGACAATCAGTTCTTAATCAAATGCGGCCTTAATTTATTCCAGCGAATTGACCGGTTTATGCATGGGCAAGAAGTTTTAGACTTTTAGGTTGTATTGTATGTTTCAATAATGTATTATAGTGTATAACACTAACATAAAAATGAACTTAATTTTTTATTTTATCTTAGTTAGAAAGTTTAAATTATAAGAGCTTATTTGAAAATTTTAGATTTTAAGCACATTTTTGCCTTTTACTTTTACTTGGTTAATAAAATTTTTTATTACAACTTATAAGCTCTTTAAAAAAATTAGTGAATACCAACTTTTGAAAAAAGTTATTAGAAGACCTTAATTATATATAAGTTAAGTAGCTTATAAGCTATTCTAAATAATAAAACTAAATAATATATCCAAAACTTAATGGTTAAAATATAATCATCCATCACCAAGGACCCTTTAGTATATATACTTATACAAATTAAGATCGTGGCTTCATCGGAATGATTATTGAAAAGTCCGGAGTTATATAATATGTTTCCCAAAAAAAGTCATTTCATGATAATTATAAATAAGACATCACTACAAAGTTTTTCTTTTGAGTGAGCAAAAACAAAAATGCCCATTGTTTTGATTAGGAAGAATCCCCTCCCTATATGCATATATCTTTCTGTCACTTATTAACTGCCTAACTATAATAATAACAATATATGAAAAGGAAATTAAAACAGTTAAAACAAAAAGTTTAAATTGGATTATCATCCTTTGCCGCAAGAAGAAAAAAGTCTCTACATACATATATTGAGGTGTCTGGCCGTTTCATAATGATTTCTATGAATTTAAACTTGTATGTTTATATATGAGCTGGGATTAGCATTTGACTAATGCTTGCTGCCTAGCCCTATTGACTAAATGTTGATTAAAAAAAAAAAAAAAAATCCATTGAATTGTAGCTTTTCCTTAAGCTATATTATATATGTAATTAAAAATTCAAAGGTGAAAGCAAAATGTAAGAGCTAGCTAGGCTTTACTCTCGATCGTCAGGAAAGAATTGCTTTACTGAATCTCAAGTTGAATGGGAGGTTGGCACAGAAGAGGAAAAGATGAAGAATTGGTGAAGTGAAGCATGTTGCTAAATCAAAATGTGTAACCAGCCCATGGCTATCAACATATATACCATCCCCACCACGTATTTCCTCCTCAATCTGCCTGCCTGAAAACTTATTAGCACTCAAGGGGCTCCATCACAAAATCCTCAAACTCGAAGCTAGGCTGCGCTCGGGACGGCATCAGAGAAGCGCAGCACTTAGAACACACAAACAGGGGTGGCACAGCCTCAGCGTCATCTATGCCACTGCAGCGAGTGTGCTGCCATATTTCGCATATGTCACACGCCACCATCCTCTCCCCATCATCGTCCCTCGCTCCACACCTGCACCTGACCGTCCAATTGTCAGCCCCGCCTTCGTACTTAAGCTCTGTTTCCAGATCCAACCCCTGCGCTCTCAGCCAGAGCTCCGAACCAGGCTCAATGGCACCGAACAGCACTTCCCCATCCTCCATTTCCTCCATTCTTTCTATGTCTGTTATCAGTATTTGCTCAGTGACACAGTAAGTGTCCCTCATTGCAGCCTGCATTGCTTCCTTCAGTTCACCAATTGTAGCATGCAGGGGAAGTACAATCTGTTCACCAGGTGAGAATTCCCTTACCATTTCGTTCTCTAGGTCACTCAAACTTGGCAGTATCCGACAATCATATCTCAGTAACTCATCGTCTTCATCCTTAAAAGGCCACTCCTTCACGAAGTGTTTGGTGTCCAGAATAGTTTGAACACCTAATCCGACTACTTCAGATTCAGGGTAATCAAGTAGTATGTTCTTGTACAAATAGGTCACATCAGTGTAAACATCAACGCCGGGCGCCACAGCAGGTGCGGGGATAGGCTCATGGACTATTTTTGGCTCGGGGTCATTGACTCGAATCTCATCCCCGAGTTCCTGAATCGTGTATTCCAAGACCCGAGTTGTTGGATTCACAGCACGGCGAACAACCAGGCCTCCAACAATTACGTTGTTCATCGATTTCAACACATAGTCAATCAAGCCGGTGTCACCAATGTGCAGGCGAGCAGCATCTCGTGCTTCCTGCCTGGTCATCCCGGCATCAATAGACCTGTTCGTTGCTTTCTTCTCCTTCAATGCACTCACAATCACGTTGGCCGCGTACTCCAATCTTCTCACTGGCCACCGGCTATCTAAATTGGCAGCCACATTAGAAAACTTTCTGCACTTGGCAGCTCTTTCCCTCATCACCACGTGCTTGCATTGTAGAGTTGTTCTTGTCAAAGGCTTTCCACAGGCAGACGATGCACAAGCCAAAATAGCAAGTTTTCGGTCGAATGGAACTCGAGACTTGAGAGTCAACATGAATCTGAGTAGATCTCTGAGAGTGATCAATTTGGTTTCACTCAAGTCTCTGTAATAACAAACTATTTGCTTGACATCTCTGTATCGATTCGTGGCGCTGAAATCGAGGATGATCTTCTCCAGTTCCAACGAGCTGAGAAAGTCAACCGCCCTTTCATATTTGTGTTCAGTGGCCCCAAAGCTTCCACGGCAGAATCTATATCCCCACCGGCCGAACCACGGGTGCCCGTAAGCCACCCCGTGAAGCAACCGAAGGTCCATCATCCTCTTCTTCGACTCATCCTCCACTGTAATTTTCCTACCAAAAAAAAAACTCGAAACGTATTAGTTGTGACAAAATCGATTCAGTAACTCTTACTTTCGAAATGCCAGTTCCAAAGCTACGTACTCATATATCGAAAAAGTCCCAAGAAAAGCACTTGGAATTGTTGATTCAACCTAGTTCAAATCCAACAAAACTCAAAACTTTTACTCACCAAGCATGAAGATTATTGCATATACGATCCCAAAGATCCATCACTTCTCTGCCGCAGAGATACTTGGACCCGCCTTCGATTCCATTGATGCAGAGCAGATGGCCAAACCCATTACAATGAATCAAGCCATGCAAGAGATGGGTTTGAAGATCAAAAACACCATCATCCAGAGGCTTATCCCACTCATTATCCACCGGAATTATCATATGATACTTCCGTTTCGACACAAAATGGCGGCTCCAACCTGAATCCGCGTTTCAAAGCCAAGAACACAAAATTCCCAAATCAAAACCAGAATTCAATGTTTCAAAATTGAAACCGGAATCGGGATTTAGGGTCTCACCGGTGCAGCGACAGCGGTCGCAAAAGGGGGTTAGAGAATGCTTGACATTTTCTTCAATGGTGTAGAGGGGAACCAAGAATCCCCTGCTCTCGTCGACCAGAGAGGTGCACCAAACCGGCATCCCGTCGACATTGTAGCCTTCTGGTTCAGCGCATTCTTGAAGAAACGCTCGGACGTTATCGCGGAACGGACCCTTCGGCTCGATTGGGCAGCCGGCGTGCCCGAACGTGTGGAATCCGTAAATTTTTGGCGTTCCTCGCTTCTTCTTGCCACCTTGAAAGACTGGGATCGACATGACACTGATTCGTCTTCGTCTTCGTCTTCCAAGACTGTGATTCTTGAAAGTATTCTCATGCAGAGAGAGAGAGAGAGAGAGAGAGCTGTGGATGGAAAAAGCTCGAAACAGAGGATTCTGTTTTCCGAGTTGGTTGGAAGAGTTCAAGTATTTGTTACGTGTTCTGAATTTACCCGCTTTATTTTTTGGGGGGATGAAATGGTGGTAATATACGGGAATGCCCTTGGCGAGATAGAGTTCTGAAGGTGGTCCGATTATGCGACTTGGGCGGGGTATAACAGAGAATTGATCGATTTTAGTGGTTATTTGTTCTTTGAGATCCAACGGTCGAGGTGGGTCCTAGTTGAACAGACTGGATCTCAACCGTTGAGAGGGAGGTTGTTTGAGGACGCAGTGAACTATTAGCATTTGTTGACATTGTAGTTGAGAGGAGTTATATGTGTAAGCAAAAGAGTGGTAGATTTAGAGATTCCTTTCCTTTAATAAAACTGAATTGGGGATGGCAGGCAGTTTTAATCATAAGCATATGGCCTGGAAGCATCACCATACTATGCTTTAATATAATATATTTATTAAATGTGTAAAATGTATTCTTATTTTTATTTTATAACTCAATGCCAAAAAATTAAATACAACAGTCATAGAAAATATGTCAAACATAATTTTATATGTATAATCGATGTGAAATATTCCATTAAAGTTAAAAAAAATTAGAAATAAGATGATTATAAGACTAGATTTGTTACATGACAAGGTGTTGAAAATAAAGCACTAACATGTACAAAGTATGAAGGTAATAGAGATGATTTTAAGATAATGTACTAAAAGAAAAGATAGAAATAGAAATGAGATTATTTGTAATAAAATTAAAGTGACTCCTATTAAAATAAATGTGAAAAACATAATTAAAATATTTTTAATTGTCTGGGTATAAAACATTTTCATTGAAAAATAAAACGTTTTATCTTAAAAAATATTTTTGATATAAGATATTTTACACAAAAATATTTTCACCCAAATAAGCCTAAATGAAAGTATTTACAAAAAGAAAAAAAAATGATGGTATTGAATAGAATGGACATTTCACTCCGTCAACAAATTGAATCGTCTCACATTCTCACAAAAATATCATTATTTTCGAACGTTAGTGACACATAAACTCTTACTAAAATGTCAAAATAAAAGAAAAAAGATTATCTAATTAGAGATGATATAAAAATAGATAATATCATTTTTGTCTATTTTATTAATAAGAGAGGTGAGACCACATGTAATCATTTAATGTATCTTTTATTAGTGGGTAATTCCTTACTTAGGAGTCATTTAACACATTACTATTAGCCTTTTTGTCTTAAATTTCTAGACTGCCTAAATAATTGTTAGACACTTAATTTAATAATATCTCAACTCTTGGCGCAAATATATCACTGGCAGAACTTCAACTTCAAGCTCAGGTGGGCTGATCTGATCTCCGATATTCTTCTACATAATTATTTATACATGCACTTTGAGGGCAATAGATATATTGAAATTAAACTAATTGGGTTGGTTTGTTAGGTTTTTTTTGCTTTCAATAAGGACGAAGAGGAAAAGACTAAATCTAGATTGGTATAGACCAATTTATAATTCAACTACTCTGTCTAAATTTATGATGCACATAAATTTTTTGAGAGTGTTATTTCAATATTTTTGAAGCGTTTTTTGTATCGAAACATCAAGAAACACATACACACACATAAAAAGTTTATGGCCATTTTTGTAATTTTAAAAATATTTTGGGATCGGTTCATAATAATAAGAAAATATTATAAATATATTTTCATGCACAAAAATGTTAGAAACGAAAACAATTCGGTCTCTCACTAGGTTATGTTTGATTTTTTTTTAATTAATAAATTATGATTCGTGGATGATATAATTTATATTTATATTTGTTTGAATGTGTTATGAAATTTATGTTTATTTTAAAATTGAATAACTATTTTTTATAATTTTTTATATTAAAAATTATATTTACAAAAAGACATCCTTATATATTTTTTTATTTATGCATTTTTTCATCATTTTCGTTTTCTACTTTTTAAAAAAATATATCATTTCATGTTCTTATTCTGTATCGTATTCGTTTTTTATTTTCGATTCCGTACAGCTTAATTCTAAATTAAAGAGATTCAATGAACGAAATAGTAAAACTAATTTGGATTAAAAAAGAATTTTTTATTATACATTAACATTTTTTTTGTATTTTTTACGCAATTAGCATTGATTTTTGTGATTTCTATTAAAGTAATATGGAATAATTTTTGAAACTTGGTGGAGAGAGACCTACTTAGCCTAACTCACAAGTAAGGAAAATATCAATTTTTGTAAGACATGACAAATTACTTTAATAGTCTTGAAAATATCAATGTTTGCAAGACAAAGCAAATAATCACTGTAATGGGTCTCATGCAAAGCACGAGCTTGTGCAAGGCAAACGGCCATTTACACTATGCGAGGAGAGTTTGCCTTTTCCATGCCAAACACTTTGCAAATGTTGTCTTTTTTTAAGTGTTAGGCAAAGAGAAATGAGAGAGAGAAGGCAACTTCTAATGCTATTTTAGTTAAAATTTCAAATTTAATATTAATTCTGTAAACAACAAAAAAAATGTATTATTATTTATTAAAAAATTCTCACAAAAACAGACCAGCCAATTGACCTGTGGATCTTTCATGGGTGTTCAACAACGTTCAAATTTAAAGAGAGAGCAAAAGGGAACACTTAGCCAAATTTTGCAATCAATTATTTTCGAACTAAGCTTGATTGGTAAAAAACTAGTATTCAATCCCAAAGCTAAATCATAAATAAAAAAATAATGTTAATTCCAAATAAACTTCTACCAAGCACTATTTCCATCCAATACCAAGTTCTCTCTAAAGCATTAATCTTGTAGATGTAGTAGCATGAAGAAAAGAGCATGAGACCTGTGACTCCAACCATGGTCGAGTTTCTCAGTCCACAACGCTGGCTGGCGCCGACTCAAGAATGTTAGGTGGGACGGGGACTTGAAACAACTCTCGTCTTTGCATTACTATTATTGCTCTTGCGACCGGACAAGTCAACAAGCCATATGAAAATCAACCATCTGTGCATTCTTACTTCATAGAAAGAAGCAACACCCATTCAGAGCATCTTGTGAATTTTCATCGCGTACAACCAATTACAGGAACTAGTCTTCCCTTCACCCTCATTTTCCTTTTTGTCAACGTCATCAGGCTTGGTATTTTTGAATATTAGTTCATTGAATCAATTCGACTTGCTCACCACGCTATGAACAAGCACCTTTTTAAGGGGCCAGTAGTACTTATACCCCGGTCCAAATTCGTGCTGATCATCTTAATTGAGCAGCAACTCACAAGCTAAAGCTATGAATCTACAGCAAGTAGCAGTTTTCTGTTCATCCATTCCCCTTTTTGGCTGTGTTTTCGGTACTCTCTCTCTTCTTTTCTCCGATGAGGAAACCAAGTTGGAAGATGGAGAAAGGGACGAATTACTAGCCGCCCAAAAGCACTTTCAGCAGCCTCAACATATACGCGGACCTTAAATCTAACTCTTAGATGCATGGAATACCATGATCTATCTATCGATCTCTCAGTACCCCACCCGGTAAGCTTGATGGTATTTCTTTTGTATGCATGTATGTATCGATAAATGGATATGCAGTGTAACCATCTTCAGAGGAAATATTTTAGTGACATAACTTACTTATCTCATCTTCTGCTTATTTCAACCCTCCTGTAAGATAGACAGGAAAAACTACGCAAACATGTTTGTGCCAGTGCTAACACTTGAAACATAAGAGTGCACTTAGCCATTCAAGTCAACTGACTGGTTTTTTATGGGTACCTGCAAGTCTCAGAATGAAGCTTTCCAATTCAATCCATTCAACTTTCAAGCAAATTAACCATTTTCTTTTGTGGGACTGAAGAAGAAGATTACAGATTCAAATATCTCCATTTCCTTGAATGAGAAGCAGAAACTAATTTGTGAACATCAAAATAATAGCCACAGGTGTTCAATTTTTTTAGTACCATGAGTAGATTGTTGGATACTTTACATACTACTAAATGCACCAACAAGACATCGTGATCAAATTTTCTATACATTTAACCAACAACAAAGAAGATAGAAAAGGCCAAGCAAAAAGGAAAAAATGTAGAATAGAATGTCGTATCTAATGCGCTGGATTGATCAAGTGCAACCTCTGGCCATCACTAATCATATCGACATCAAGTATTTTACCTGCTTCTTCTGATAATAAGATACAAGAATCAAAAGGAAAGTCAAGCTGCTCCGCTGCTTCTTTGATGAGCTCTTCAATGGTATGCGGAACCCATAGCACAATCCCATGTTTCTTTGGGTCCTTGGGACACCATGGGTGGAAAGGAAACACTGTGCACTTCCTCAAATGTACTTTATCTGTGCCAGAGAATGTGAAGTATCTACCATCATTGACATGATAATTATAGGCTAAGCATGTCACTAGTAAACATGATAATGAAAATTCAGATACAATCTTCCAGAGTGCAGGAACTGGAAGCATAATATATTCCAGTCACATCAACACCCGCTTAATAGATGAAACTTAGTGTAAAGTGTAAACCAAATGGAAGGGTGTAATATAGGCTTCAGAACTTGGGGTAACTATTATTCTATGTGACCTAGGCTGTTTTGACATTGCCAGATTAAAGCATTCAAGGATTAAGGTTTGTATTTTACAGAAAGGTTTCTAAACCAGCAGTTTTTCCTGCAATAAAGAATACTGAGAGCACATTTCCATTGGACTTGTAAAGTATTCTTTGCCAGCTTTATCTCCAGCATAAGAAACGACGGGATTCAGAAGCCTGAAGCTATAACTTCAGATGAATTCATATGCAATCCGTATATCCCCACTACCATGTTTTGGAGAGGATAATATTTACAATTTAAGTCCAGCTCGGGGAAAGATAAGGTATAATGGCACAATGTCTGCATTTAGCCCAACACAAACCTTTAATATTGATATTTGCAGCTTTCCTTTTATTTTATTATTTTTTCTTCCGTCTTGGTTTTATTTTAGTGGGTGTGGGCGTGTGTGAGTGTGTTGGGGGGGTTGTTGTTCAATGTAATGTTTCATGGAATCAGCATTTGCTGCTCGCTCTTCTCATAGTCAAAGAAATAATTTAATTCCAGTTAACATAACAGGATTATAACTGTGATTTCTGAAATACCAGTGAATTTCTGAGAGCAACCGGGGAATTCAGAAAGTTGAGTTGCTTTTGCTTCTTCTAGTAGCTTGATCAAATTGTTGTTTCCACACATCTGTGCTTCATCGAGTGGAGTATTTCCCCTTCTGAAAATTAAAAATGATCCTATGACTGTTCAGTTGCAAGAACAACTCACTAATTATAAATACTCAGTTTTGCTCTCTGTTTTTTCACAACTGCAGGTGGGTTTTGTATCCATGGGTTGGAAAGTCTAGATTTTGACTTGATTATTAAAGAAATATACTTTTAATTCATATTGGGCAACTTCTACAATATAAAAAAAATAGATAGAAGAATTAAGTGCTTTTAAGAAGGTTACTAAACGATAAGGACTAAAGAGAAAATTAGTTAAGATAGCCATGACCAGAAAGATCCACTTGCACAAAGATCATATTAAAATATGTCAAATTTAAGCCTTTCCCTTGGGTTTTTAATCCAACCCCAATAATTAACTCTCCAATGCATCTGGAAGTTACACCCCCCAAATCCATTGATCAGTAAGTTTTGAATCCAACTTCAATAATTAACTCTCCATTGCATTTGCAAATTAAAGCCCCAAATCCATTGATCTAAATCCATTTAAGCAAAAGAAACCTTATTTCTCGTGTCATTGTTATCCCAAGACATCACCACAGAGAAAATATTTGCATCTGCCAACATTGGAAGAAGCAAATAATTGAAATCAATATCATAAGGATTAACAGGTCCTGAGTGACAATAAGAATAACATATTAAAGGAAAAAATCTAGAAGTGTCAGATAAACGAACAAGCGCATTAGAGATATTATTGTCTTATGCCAAATGGACTAGAATGGAATATATACACATGAGAGAAGCTTTGGAGTCTTTTTAAATTGACGCACCTAAATCATGGACAAATTTTTCCAAGGAGATCAATGCTTCTAAATTCATAAAAACAAAGGTGGGCCAATAGTCTCAAATAGGAAGAGTTCACACAATAACTAGATTAAATAATCCCATCAACACTTCCAATGTTAAAGGTGTTCTTCCTAATCACATGCTGTTTGGATGAAGTAGAAGGCTTCCCTTAGGTAGCTGACAACCAACATAAAACTTATCGGATCAAATGAAAACTTTTATGCAATTGTAAAATCCCTTATAATTTGAAAGGGGAGTTTTACTGGACAGTTATAAGAGATCGCCATTATTGTATGGCTTAGAATGTAGGGCAAATTATGTGCCAACTTGTGCAAAATATGAGGGTAGCTAAGGATGAAAATGTTACAATGGATGTGCAGCCATATAAGAAAGATAAAATAAGAAACAAAATCATACATAATAAGATTAGGGAGGTGCCTATTGAAGGTAAGATGTGGAAGTCACTATTAAGATGGATTGAATGTGTGACAAGAAGACTGATAGCAGCAGCTGTGAGACAAGTGAAAGAAATGGAGAAAATTGTAGCAAAAGAGGGCAAGAAAGACTAATGAAAACTTGATGGGAAACTTTTAGACATCACATAAGATATAATGGCCTTATAGAGGAGGATATGGCCATGAATAGAGATGGTTGAAAGTCTAGAATTCATGTAACGGAATTCATGTATTGGAGCCCATTTAGTGGGAATAAAACTTGTGATTGTTGTTGTTGTAGGACAAGTTCACTTTCTAATTAGAGAGGTCTGGATGAATCGTAGGGGACTAAAGCTATAATAAGCACCATGTTGAGCCCTGTTAGTCTTTGACTAATGATACACTTTAGTGTGACCACCTTCATCAACTACTCAAGATGAAAATATAACGTGGCATATTTGATTGTCACTAAAGAAGAAACAAGCAATTCATACTATCAAAGAAATATATAATAATGAGAATAGGCAACCTATACCACATAATTAAAATGCATGTCAATGCAATCATATTTATACTGTGTTATCATATGGTAAATTACCTCATATACTAGTTTTTAAGGAACTCTAATTTTTTCTAAACAAGATTACTACGAAGAAATAATTTTCCTGAAAAAAGGTAATAAATTGATAGGTTGAAGCTATACTGCCCAAAATCTCAAGTAAATGGAAAGTATATTAAAATAGGGAATGGATGAATGTTTAGGCGAAATAAGATAATTTCGCAAGACCAAATATGAGAAGTAGATTTACAATATGTGACTAACTGTTCGCACACATTGTTCACGTTTATTACAACTCAAAATCAGATGCAATTCTGAAATTGCTCACGGTATAGTAAGTTCTGTATAGGCTCTTATTCATCATAGAAAGAGGGTGATTGAATCATACCTGTCCTTAGCAAAGACACTGGCCCCAGCATCCAAAAGCATTTTGGCCATTAAATATAATCCTTCAGATGCAGCTACATGGAGTGGGGTTCGATGATCATAATCTTTGGAGTTAGGATCAATGCCATTGGATAATATCCTTCTGAGGAAATCTGAATCCCCCTTTGCAACCAAAGTACATAAGAAACCACCAGCATTATCCATCCCCAATGAGGCCTTTTCTTTAACCAGTAATGAGGCAACTCTATCATGCCCATTCTTTAAGGCCTCTATTAAGGGTGTGTTTCCAAAGTTATCTACAAAGTTTATATGAAACTAGTGCGTTAATCACTATGATATAGCTGAAACAAAATCAGACCAGAAGGCAAAGATGGAAACTGAAAATTAATCACACTAGAAAGCAACCTGAGATGTTGATATCAACGCCTTCTTGAATAAGGAAGAGTGTAATATCTTCGTATCCTTTTGATGCAGAAAGATGCTGTTCGGATTTAGATCCATGAACCAATAAATAAAGAGCATCAATTAGGGGAGCACTTCTTTAATGGAAAATTGTAGTTTGATATGTTTTAGCAAAAGTAACCCCATTCCTGTCATAAGCTGCACTTCAAGTATCACAGAAAAACTATTCTACATCTGCGCATTATCCCATACTTACAACTAACTAATTGCTCTTTGCTTGAATTAGTTCAGCTTAACTTCATTCCTAATGTGTGTTTATGTGTTTATGCACGCATGCTATAAAATAACGGCAGACAAACAAGTAGCAGTTGTCTACACCATCCAGAAAATTCTATTAGTTCAACAAACAAAAACAGGCAAATGATGTGGCTAATATCTATTATTCTTAACCAGCCTTCTCAAGCAAGGAAGCTGTTGTCAAATGTATTGAGAAACATTGTAGGAGCTACAGAAAGAAGGCCAGACATATTACTGATTAATTGGACTGAAGCTTCCAATACTTCAAAAGACAGCCAAGCCCCATATAAATGTTAGTTCTCTCTATATTTCACGTACTTCCCAGTATCACATTCCATTTGATATAAAGTTCAACTTGAAACTACGGAGGCAAAAACAATAAAGACGTCAAATCCAAAATTTTAACAAAATACAGACACAAGACAGATGGAAAGTGGAACTAACCCGATATGAAGATAGATGAACACATACTCAAATTTTCATACAAATGAATCCAATTCTACTTATTCCTGACCCCTGAATTAGATATAGTATGATGAAGCAGAAGCAGATGAATATGCAAGGGGAACCTCTACCACTACAAACAGCCATTGCCTCCATGTATATATATATAGTTGGAAATACCAGGATAATGGCCATATGGATAGGATTATCCATTAACCTATAGGGGCTATCGACTATCTTGATTGATAGTTCTATGGATATATGAGGGGAGTATATATAAGATAAGTGGGAGATCGGATATATCCTCACAAATATATCTCTCGTATTATGGGATATTTGAGAGCATGTACTTCCTCTCCCAGAGTTTGATTACAGATATCAGAAATTTCTCTCTCTAAAATTCTCTCTCCATATACATAATCCAAGAGCCTGGCTCTACGGTGTTTACACTGTGGAAATTGATAATTGTTCCAGTAACAATCATTCGCCGAGAACTAAGAAGATCTACAGGAAAGCATGTAATACAAGCTCGATCCTGAAGAATAAAGGTACTTTTTGTGACATTCTTCTACTGTGAATTGAATGTCCTATACTGTTAACATATATAGTTCTCATGTTTCAGCAATACTATTTCTTACAAGATAAAGATACCCTAAAAGTAAACTTGAAAATGATTTCTATTCAAGTGACCAGAAACTAAAGCAAATATTACCCACATATCAAGAAGATAAAATTCCCTGAGGTAGCCGGCAAAAATAAGTCAGCCTTAGAGCAAGCAGGAAGAAAAAATAGTGGAACAACAGAAATTGCCACTTTAACATGCTAAAGAGCTCAAAACATACCAATGGTGATCTTCCATCATAGTCTGCCTTGTTTGGATCAGCTCCAGCTCGGATCAAACATTTGAGTTGACGCAGATCTCCATGGTAAACTGCACTATTAACTTTCAAAGCAAGTTCAGCTTCTTGCTTTCCAATATGAAATGCAATATCAGATCCCAGTTGCTTCAATCGAATATTTGATTCTTTTCCCTGTTAGATCACATTATTTTAGATGTCTGACGCACAAAAAGTTAACTGACTTGGTGTAAATTTATGTACAAAAACCAATGAGTATGCACTTCATCTACTAGTAACATGGCAAGGACATAAGGAAATGCAAGAAACAACAAAACCAGAGGCAACAGACATATCAGCAATTTAGCACACTAAGTTACCTCTAGAAGGTTGTTCAGGATTCTTCGCCCATCATGAAAATATATGTCAAGGATATTTGAGAAAGATTGTTTATCAATGCGCAGAAGCCTACATAGCTCACAAACTCGAACGGTGTAAGGTAGAGGAATATTGCAAATAATAGAGATTGCCCCAAATGAGCTGTCAGGTTCCAGAAGTGAAAAAGTATCTTCTGATCCATCTGCTCCTATACCAACTTCTTCCTGGGCATGCATACTTTCCATCAATCTTATAATGTTGAGACTAAAAATAACAACTTCCAGGGAAAGATTTGTATACAATGTGACTACGTATATCTAAAAATGTTAGTAGAGATAGCAAGAGCACAAATTCTAGATTCTTTCAAAACTGTTTACTGACACTTACACGTTCTCTAGAAATATAAGTAGAGATGGCAAGAGTATGGGTGCTGGATTCTTCCAAAACCATATCTATTGACACTGACCTTTCTCTTTTCTTATCTTTTGTATTTGCTTTTTTTTGTTTCTGTTTTTTCCCTTGGGGGGGGGTAGCAAGGTGGGCAAAATCAAATGGCTGTGTAATGTTTACTAAACACCCTCAACAGCCATTAAATCTTACCTCGCCATAGTTTAGACCAGTAGTCAGTTGCAAACATGGCATCTTGGACCACAATCACTTCAACAGTCTTATCCCACACTCAATAATTACAAAAACAGAGCAACATACCAAAGACCACCCTAATATAGTACCAAATATGGAATTGAGCCGGGGCAATTCTCCTTACGAAATTGTCGATCATCATCTCATCAAAAAGTTTAAGCTATTAGAAAGAGGGGTAACTTTACCACTCATCTAAAAAGCTTAAACTAGTATAGAGAAGGGTAACTTTATCTTTTGCATAATTGTTTTTAATCTCAGCAATCCTAGACATAGAAAACAACGGAGCCTGGTGAGTTGTAGCTTGTCATTTGATAATGGGACTTATTTTGAAGACTTGACCAAGATAAAATTAAATAGATCAGTATGCATTTCATCCTAAACATATAATGGTAAGGCTGCTCCTTTGTGACCAGAATGAATTCAGATTGTGGTAACAACCCCTTTGACAAAAAAAAAAAAATGCAACCTTCCCCCAACCTTTGAAAAGAGGTTGCATACCAATAGAACCTCAATTCATCATACTCAATCAACTATTGATGGACAACAGCCAGTACAAGATAATACACACCAGTATACCATCACAGACAAAATAAAGTTGATCTACCACGTTGCCTTGTTCCATTATCACTTCCCCTGGAAGAAAAAACTCCTCATGTACTCTGATTACCTACAACAATGAGTATAGTTGAGAACAACTTAAAAGAAATACCTAAATCCAACATTATATACAAAACATCTAATGATTGCAATCTGGTTATTGCAGTCATAACTGTGCATTAGATAGCATGCTGAGTGGAGAGGCTTATCTCACCAGTCAAGGAATCAGATAGATTTAAATGTCATGAACCAGGAAGGCAGCAAAGTACATGTATAAAAGTTGTCTCAATAATCAGGTGATGTAAAATTTTACACCGTGGACTACATAAGATCCAAAAAATTTAGGTATTTTGGTTTGCAGGTTTGTAGTCAACAATAAATATGCATGCTTACCAATCAACCAAAAATAAAGGCAATAAGAAGCAGTAAAAGCAGGACATGGAGATTTATGTGGACTCCAACTTGGCCTTAAAAAACCATGACTTGAGTACAATCGAATCCTTGACCACCAAACCTACTCTCTTTGCTTGCAGAATCCACACAAATAGTACCTAGTTAAAGACAGTCAGATAGTGAATTCAGAATGCCTTCTACCCCGGAATCATGTATAAAACACACCTCTCAAGACAAATAAGAAGATAGCTTGAACTTAAGAAACCCTAATACCTTTTTCTCTCTCAAAATTTTATAATCAAAAAACTACCCAAGTTCTATCAAAGCCGCTCTATTTATTGCTGGATATCAGTTGCCAAGTACCATTTTCAAACTGGCTGCAATATCAAGGAGAATAAGAAACTTTGGAGCTGCAGAACTAAACTGTTAAAGAGTGATTGTGAAGACAACCTCAAAAGTTGTCAGCAAATGGATAATCTAGCCTCTATATCTCAGACATTGTTTGAATCCTTATCTCAAGGCAATATGCAGCCATCTGAGTGTACATATAACAGTCAATAATTCCCATTGTTTTGCCCAAGAAATTTTTTTTTTTTTTTTTTTTGCTCAAGAATTCCTAACCAGATAAACTAATGAACTTAAGTCTAAGACTCTAAGAAGAGAAACAATGTAGCATATAATGTCAGCTACTGCAACATGTAATTGTATGCACATTTACAGTTACAGCCAGAGGAATATGGTATAAATAAGGTAGCCTGAAGATTTGATGAGCACACAGGAAAAAAGGGTCAGGTATCTGGTTCACTGACAGCTAAAACTCTTCACAACCTAAACAAAATATTAGCACCAATCTTACAACTTCTAAATTTCTCTGTTTATAACCATAAAAGATTCTGGAAAGGTTTCAGGAAAAAAAAAATAGCAAAAGTTAGTGAATAATATATCAATAAATTAAAAATGGTTAGGATATAATTGTAGCTAAAGCAAATGAAAGGAAATCACCAGATAGAAAATATATATGGTAGTAGCACACTGAAATGCAAAATAGTCCAATATGAGAAAAGATGAAAAAAGATGGCCGTTGACTTCAGGTAGGTGAGACAGCAGTTTATATTATTTTTCTGCTAGAAGAATTGATATGTACATAGCCATACACAACATGATACAGTACCATCAGAAACCTTAAATTGGTGAAACTATCAACTAATTAGTACCTAGTCATTTTTTGTTTAACTAACTTAAACTAGGAATTCTTGCTAATCATCATGTTCATAACAACACAATAATCAACAAGTTTATTTGCTTGTAGAATTGGTGCATCAGTAGCTCAACTTGAATGAGAAATCCTGATATAAAGAAACAAAAAAGAAATAAAATTGTAGGAAGTGATTAATAAAATCCATAAGACACCATGCACAGTTACACATGGGGATGCCAAGTTAAGGTAGCAAAACACAAAAATAAGCCATTAAAAAGGATCATTTAACCATCCCAAAAAAAGAAGATGACTCCTTAGCCTCATCTTATGCCCTGAAATAACATATCATGTCATATACTGAAATATTATGTATAAGGACCCAAAAAGAGGGTTCAGGAAATTGGACTAAGTAACTTGGCAATTTAGATTATTATCACATAAAGCCTAGGCAAAACAGTCATGCCTACATTATTCACTAATGAAGCACAACAAATGTTTGCGTCAGATGCTTAAATTATGCATTTCACTTAACGGTATCAAAAGTTCCAAATTTCTGTTTTCATGATAACAGAACTCAACATAGCCCTAAAGAAGACATAAGTTAAGCATTTTATTTTCTTGTTATGAAGCTAACATTTTCTAATTAGAAAAAGTGACTTACAATCTGATTAATGAATTCCGTTGAGCATTCCTTGAAAAGAGGGACATTTTCGATGTATGACTTGTATAAAGTTTGGGAGATCTGCAGAATAAAGCTCATGAATCAGTGAGAAAAAACTAGACCACCAGTAATTTTGTAGCGAAGTATGCAGATATGGTCCACATGCATTATGCACTACCATGGATACATATTTAAACCTAAGAAAAATTCATGAAGTAAAAACAGATTGGAGAACTTGTAGTAAACTAAAAGAGAATTAGAGCTTGGTACCTATAGATAACTATGGCCAAGTTACAAAAAATATTTCTTCTCTTTTACCTTAGCACGAATAGAGATGGGGATATCCTGCAAAACAGAAGCTTCAGTGTAACTGCTTTCATACTGCAACCTCAGGTGACCTTTGATCTGATCACGGACATCCCTCCCTAGTCTATTTCTATTCATATATTTCATGAGATCTGTCATTTTATCCCTAAACTTCTCTGTCTTTGATCCTTTCACAATTAATGCAGTCATGTTACCAATCAAATAAGCACCAAGAATCATATCAAAAGAGACATAAATCATTATGAATATCATTTCCCTGATGTTGACTGCATGTATCTCTCCATAACCTGCAGAAAAAGAGGTTACTCATTTGGTAAAAGCTGCATAACCAAAAATCTGAATCACATTCATCAAAAAAAAAAACTGCATCACAAAGATTTCATTATTTTATCATGGAAACGTTTTGTGATGTTCATACTCTTTGGAAAAAGAGAGAATATGGTCTATCGCATCCAGACAATTTTGAGGAATGCTGCCCAGTTATTTTCTTTTATTTTATTCAATTAAACAGTATGTTCTTATGGCATACAAGTAAGACAATCTCTGCTAGTAATTTCGGCATCAGCTTCTGTGTTTGTCTCTGCACCCAGAGCTCTCAAGTGTGGCAATTTGCTCTTCCCCACCTCAGTTTTCTGTATATCCTATTTCCATCCACAAATTATGTATCTTGTTATTAGTATAATTTTCCAACTTCTAATGACTCAGACCATTCAGGAACATTGCAATTGAAGTCCAACAGACAAAAGCATAAACAATTTATGGTAACATGTTAAATGCTATAGACGATATGAGGCCATATTGATAGCTTGGTGTCTGGAATCACCATCTTTGGTATTCTATGAAGACAGTTGGAAACCAATAATTATCTTTGTCTCAACTGTTCCCATCAATACCATCATCTTTTTTTTTCTTTTCTTTTTTCTTTTTTCTTTTTTCTTTTTTCTTTTTTCTTTTTTCTTTTTTCTTTTTTCTTTTTTTTTTATTTTCTTCATAAGCTATACCTTAAACAGTAAGCTACTCCCACCATCACCAGGTCATTCCTAGTATTGCCACTTCAATAAGCTGCCAGCAAAACCTCCTACGCCTGCATCACCACTCAACTTATATGCTGTCAACAATATTGATAGAACAACTACCGCCTAACCAAGTTTTCCACACCCAACCATTTTCTTCTTCTTCTTCTTCTTTTTTCCCTAGTGAAAGTTGAACTCCTTTTGGATCCCAAAGAGTGCAGGTATACAATACTCTGTGATAATAGAAATTGGGCTGTTATATCTTCCTGGGACAAGCTAGTAAGAATGCTGCACCAGATGCCCAATGATAGTACAAGATTATGAGCTGCCTAAAAGAAAGTAGTTGATCCTATCACCTTAAAGAAAGCTATTCATCCCATAATTCTTGATTTTATATGATTGTTTAGACTAAGATTTGATCCATTGGTCCCATGGGTATAGATAGTTGGAGGTCTAAAATTCATGTAGCCAACCCCACCTATTGCGATTACGGCTTGTGATTGTCGTTGTTATTGTTGATCATTTTGTTGAACTGGTAGGCCACTATAGTTTATTATTTAGGTCATGCTATTTGTACATCATTTATGTACACCTTGGGCTACATAAGGCACATAAATGACATAAATACCCCTCACCTCAATGCGCCTCACCGCCTTGGGTGAAGGCATTTTAGACATTGGTACATCATTGTGTAACCCAAGGTGTACACAATGATGTACCAATAGCATTTTCCTTATTATTTAGACTCTATAAGTAGAACATATGTTCCTTGCCCACCCACATCCTACACCTCAAAACACTGCAACAGTTTCTACAGCATAAGGACCAACCACTCAGCATCTTTTCCATCTTTTGACCACTATTGGAACTTCCAAAGCACTATTACAATTAGAGCTTCGCGTAAGACAACGCATTTCTGCTTCTTATAATGGACAATATTTTAAGTCATGCCCAACCTATAGAAGAGGTTGATGATTTAGTTATCGAACCAATTCCATCACATAACTAGAACATAATTGACTCCTCTAGCTAACAAATTTTAACTTCATTTATTCAAAGCGAACAATTTGCAGTCACAAACAAAATGCAAATATAGAGGAATATGGATGCCAAATCCAACTATTTAAAGCAATCTAAACTGTATTATCTCCATGAGAACAACTTGTGATTACATGTGTGTGTATAAGTGGCATCATATGTACAGAGAATAAATAAAGGAAAAGAAGCTCCAAAAAAAGGAAAAGAGGTTGCTAACCAAATAAAGTCCCAAGTTATCATTTACACCATGATGCCTAACCATAAAGGACAATCTACCTTCAGTCTTTGCTCAATAATCAACAAAGACAAAAAATATCATAAGTGATCTCAGCAAAACCAGAAGTGTTTCTAGTATTGACTTGTCTAACTTCTGTTGACTTCACTCTAAATTTGAAACGCAAACTCAATCACCAATAATTTTATCCCTGTTTAACAGTTGGATCAGCCAACCCCTGAATTGATGAAAAGAAATAAGAACTCCTGATTATATTGTTTTCCAGCACAGAGAGAAATGAACTCACCAACAGTTGCCATGGTTACAATGGCAAAATATAGAGATGTTATGTACCGCTTCCACAAATCTATCTCTCTGAAATGTGAATAGCTATAGTCACCCAATTTTAAACTCCCAATCCATGTGTACCCTTCTTGGTCAGGGGGCAGAGTGGTAGCCAAGTAATAAAAGATGCAGGCTGCAGTATGTGTGCAATAGAGTTCAACAACAATAAGTTTTACAATCCTAGTAAACAGGTAATTGATCCGTATATCTTTCTCCATCTTCTGAACAAAATCAGTGACCTTGCGAACCCGACACAACCTGATCCACAGTAGATAGCGCACTCCTTCTCTTTCTCCACAAGCCTGGTTGACACAGATGGTCATGTAGGAATTATAGAATAGGTCCTTGGTGGGCTTATATTAAGGAAATATTGACCAAATAGTGACACAAATATGTAGGAATATTTGAATACTATACTCTGTTCCCACTGAAAGATAATTGCAGATTATATCAAGTTGCAAATAGCAAAGTTAAAATAACGTGCCTCTCCTATAGCAGCATTCAACACTTACCTTGACCCCACAATTAGAAAAACTGAAGAAAAAAAAAGTATGCACATAGAGTAATATTTTGAGAAGTATCACATTTGACCACCATCAATAGGATATGAGCAGAACAAAGCAAGGAGCTTCATCTTGTCAAAAAACAATTTTATATATTTGTGACAAAATTAATATAGATGGTTCATATAAACAACTAAAACCTAATGCAATATCAAAAAGACATCAAAAATTTTATCAAATATTGCTCTTGAAAACTTGCTCAGAGGTTTTATTGGGAAAAAAATATGTTGTCCTTCCTTATTAAGGCCCAAAACACTAGAAATAATGGCCAAACATAAATTTCATAACTGATCAATTTTATTGTGGCATTCCTGATCAGAGCCATATGCTCCATTCTCCATTAGCCAAAATTAATTTGAGTCTACCTTAGAATATGCCATATTTTCTGTAGGCTCTTTGCAGACCTATATACATTGTCAAATAAAAAGACAGAAATAGAAGTAGTACTCAGTTCGGTTAAACATAAGTAGACAACAGTCTCGAGACCCAAATAATAACTATGGTTGAAACAGCAAAGGAAGATCAAAAACAAATGATGCACAAATCAAACAACAAACACTTGAATCATATGGAACAAATGAAGAAATTGGAGCTAAGTGACCCCCTCATAAAGACTGTAACAATAGCCTATCAGAATGAAGAGTGGTACCTTATATATCATGTCCCAAGGCATACAAGCAAGAAGATCAATGAAAAAACTAGATTGCAGGTATCTGTGTATAGATAAAAGGAAAATGAAATGAGCATCATTATAAGATCAAGGTAAACTCTCATGCTGAGTTTTCTGAGCCAGAGAATGCTGACCGAAGAGTGATAGGGATGCGCTTGTAGATCATTTTGTAGTGACTATCCCTATAGGCGATAAAGAATTGCAGGGCTATGTCAAAAAGGAAAGCTACTTGACCTATGATGTCCAGTACAAAAAATTTCTCGGGCAGCCCCCTGAAGAACCCGAACTCCAACGGAGTGAAGAAAGATGAATACACTGCCCATAGGAGGATGAACTTCACCCACACCTGATACAACCTGCACCATAGTTCTTTTTTCATTTGTTCTTTCCTTCTAATGCAACAAGAAAAAACCTTAAACAAAATGAGTTTGATCAAGCTGCATACATATCTATATGTATTCTGTTCTGGCATGTAATCTTTGATCAGTTTTAAATAATCTACTTGCAAAATGCCAACTGGAAAAATGAATTGAGAGATTAATGAGTCATCTCGATATCTATGAAAGTGATTGTAGAGATACTATAGAATGAGGGATGCAGGTAAGGCGCCAGTAGTTGTTGCTGAGCCAATTATGTTCAAGTATATAGAGTTTCTAAAAGAAAGGGATGACTTTCTACCATTTATTCTTTGATGCCGATGATCTTTTCAGCAAGTAATTGTCGTGATGTCATGATTCAAGTAATCAAGCTGGAAAGTTTAACTTGCCTATGATCAGACAATTGAAACAAGAATGATATCTTCACACACCCTAAACCTAATCAACCTACACATCTTATATACACAATAACATCACTAACCCTCCCATTATTCAAACCAAAAAAAATAGAAAAGCAAAACCCATAATTTGTGGATCCCATAACTTGTGGGATCATTTGTCCCCCATTAGATCCCATAAATTGTGGGATCATTTGTATCCCACTTCCTACACTCCCTCTCAAACTGGAGAATATATGTCAATCATTCACAGCTTGCTAAAATAGATATCAAAACTTGATTTATGAAGAACTTTGATTAGAACATCATATTTCTAGGACTTGGTAGAAATGTAGGTCAAGGCAATAGTCCCATTCTTAATCTCGGTCTTGATGAAGTTTCTGTCAATCCTTGCATGTTTCATTCAATCATGTTGAATTAGATTATGGACAACACTAATAGCTGATTTGTTGTCACTAAACAACTTCATAGGCCCTATTACTAGCATGTTTAAATATGTCATCAACCTCTATATCCAAATGAGTTTGAGCTATGGCTCTATACTCTCTTTCTGCACTGCTTCGAACAATCACAGACTATTTTTTGCTTGTCCATGTCACTAGATTATCTTAAACTTTTGTGCAATACCCGGTTATTGACGTGCTATCATCAACAACTCCTTCCCAATCTGCATCTAAGAAACCAACATCCCTGACTCCAATCTTTTTAAACAATAACCCTTTGCCAAGACTTCCCTTTAAATACCTCAGAATCTGGTTTGCTACCTCCATGTGCCTTTTTGTGGGAGCATGCATGAACTAGCTTCCCACGCTCACACTAAAGGCAATATCTGGTCTTGTGAGTGATAAGTAGATGAGTTTTCCTACCAAATGTTCATAGCTCTCTTTATTCACCGGAGGATCACTATCTGGCACCTTGTGCTTTCAATTACGTTCCAAGGGCATACTAGAAGGTTTACTCCCAAGTTTTCATGTCTCCTAAGTCAAGTATGTACTTTCTTTATAAAATGAAGATCCCTTTGTGACTTCTTGCAACCTCCATTCCAAGAAAGTATCTAAGTTCTCCAAAATCTTTTACTATGAATTCAGCTTGAAGTCTCTTTTTGAGATTTTCAATCTCCATTTCATCATCACCTGTGATCACCATATCATCAACATATACAATGAGTATTGCTTGTTTTCCTGATTTGATCTTCTTCACAAATAAGGTGTGATCAGCTTGCCCTTGATTGTATCCAAGATCCTTCATAATAGTGTTGAACCATGTAAACCAAGCTCGAGGTGATTGTTTCAAATCATAAAGGGCCTTTTTTAGCTTACATACCTTATCTGGATCTCCCTTTGCTTCAAATCCAGGAGGAACTCTCATATATACCTCCTCCTCTAATGTGCCATTGAGAAAATCATTCTTAATGTCTAGCTAGTATAGTCTCCAATCTAAATTAGCAGCAATAGTCAATAGAATTCTAATTGAGTTAAGCTTAACGACTGGTGCAAATGTTTCTTCATAATCAATTCCATAGGTTTGAGTAAAACATTGTGCTACTAGTCTTGCATTATACCATTCTATAGTTCCATCTGGTTTATACTTCACTGAGAAGATCCATTTATTGCCAATTGTTTTCTTGCCTTCTGGTAACTTCACCATCTCCAAAGTTTCATTATCATTCAATGCCTTCATTTCTTCTAACACAGCTTTCTTCCAATTTGGATCTTGAAATGCCTCATGAACATTTCTAGAAACATGAATCTCATCAATCTTTGCAACAAAGGCTTTGAAATTTTCTAATAACTTAGTATATGCAACATAATCTGATAAATGATACTTGGAATTTATACAAGACCTTACCCCCTTCCTTATGGCAATCAGAAGATCAATGTTATTGATAGGTTCTTTTTCCTCACAACATGGCTCATTTTTCTCATCCTTTTCTTGATTATCCATAGTAATAGATCTGCCATCAGTTCATACTCTTGAGTTTGCATTGGAGTATGTGGTCTCCTAGAGTAAACTATAATTGGTTTTGGGTCTATAGTGTTAGATTCTCCCTCTTGACCTACATCACCACCGTTTTTGGACTCAAAATCAGATTGGAAAGGAAAAGATGAGGAGATCAAAGGGAAGGGCTCGAAGAAATTGGGTTCCCAATGTTTGTTTCCTTGAGTATTATTCTCCCCCTGGAGAGAAACTTGGGGGTAGAAGGTTTGATTTTCCACAAAGAAAACATCACATGATATCAGTAACCGTTTCGTAGAAGGATGATAGCACTTATAACCCTTTTGTGTGGAGGAGTAACCAAGAAAGACACATTTGAGAGCTTTAGGATCAGACTTGTCCCAGTTGGGTTAAATATTATGGACAAATACCATACACCCAAACACACGAGGTTCAAGAGAATTATAAACCCGAGATGAGGGAAAGACAGATAACAATGAACTAAGGGGTGTTTGGTATTAAAGGACTTTGAAGGGAACACAATTGATAACAAATGTTGATGTAAGAATGGCTTCACCCCAAAAAGAGTGTGGAACATGACTAACAAACATGATGGATCGAGCAACTTCCAATAGGTGATGATTTTTTCTCTCAACAACCTCATTTTGTTGAGAAGTATACGCACATGAACTTTGATGAAGTATCCCATATTCTTGGAGATATTCATTTAGTTCATGGGAGAAATACTCTCTACCATTATCCGTTCGAAGAATATGGATAGATGACTGGAAAACATTTGTGACAAACTTGTGGAATCGTTTAAAAATTGTAATCACTTCAGATTTTTCTCTCATCAAGTAAACCCAAAATATCTGGGTATGGTTATCAATAAAGGTAACAAACCATTGTTCCGCAGTTAAATTCAACACTTGTGATGGTCCCCATACATCACTATGAATTAAATAGAATGGAGAAGAAGGTTTGTATGGTGAGGTGGATAAAATGCACAGGTTTGTTTGGCAAGACTACAATGATCACACTGAAATGATGAAGGATCTATATTAACGAACAAATGAGGGTACAAACGCTTTAGATAAGAGAAACTGGGGTGACCTAATCTATGATCCCACAATAAAACATTGGAATTAGAAAACAAGGAAAAAACAGTAGGTAACTTTGGTCATGAAGGAGAACCAACCCCCAACAAGTAATAGAGACCATTTCGCTCCTTAGCATTCCCAATCGTCCTCTCTGATGACAAATCCTGAAATTTACAACAAAAGGAAAAAAACGGTACTGAACAGTTCAAATCTTTGGTTAATTTACTCACTGAAAGTAAATTGCACTGCAGATTTGGAACATGAAGAATTGAATTCAACTTCAACCCATTGAGTTCCATATCTCTTCTCCCTGTTGTTGTGCACGTGGACCCATCTGCTACAGTAATACCAACACTTTCCTTACATGGTTGATGGTTATTGAATCCTATATTGGACCTTATCATATGGTCAGAAGCACCTGTGTCCACTATCCAAGTATCATGTGAGTCTTTACATGACAATGAAAAAATACCTTTATGTGATGTAAGAGTTGCAGAGCTAGTAGAGATTGATAGGACAGGTTTGAAGGTATCTGTAACTGATGAGGAAGTCATCAGTTTTTGAAGAATTTCCATCTACTCTACTGTGAATGGTTGAGAGGCTGCACCAGTTGTTATCTCAGCCACATAAACATTATTTCTCCTCTAGTTTCGCGGCTTCCAATCTGGGGGCTTGCCATGAATATCCCAGCACATGTCTTTGGTATGGTTGGGATTCTTACAATTCTCACACCACAATCGCTTGTCCTTTCCAGAAGTTCCTTTTGGATTGTATCATTCATTTTGATTTACTGCTGAAGCAAATCCCTGGACTATTATCTCGGTGAATGAGTTTTGTACTGGAGAAGACATCACTTTATTCCTTGTTTCTTCATGCCGGACTTCAGCAAACACCTCCTTCAATTGAGGTAAAGGCTTTGTGCCAAGGATACGTCCTCGAACGTCATCAAGTTCTTGATTCAGCCCTTGTAAGAAATCAAATATTCAATCTCTTTTAACCATCTTATTGTATAGGACTTCATCATCCAGACACTTCCAATCAACATTGTGAAGCAAATCGATTTGTTGCCATAGTTCTGAGAGAGTATTAAAGTACTCAGTGACAAATAATATATCTTAACGAGTGTTTCGAATCTTAGGGCCTGTTTGATAGCACATATTCTCCATAGAAAATGTCTAATCATGTGTAATTATTACATATATTTTCTATGAAAACAATCAAATACTCTTTAACTTTTCTATGGAAAAGTTATGTATGGTACAAGCATTTAAAGCTTATTTCCATGGAATTCATTTTCCAAGGGGGTGGAGTGGTTCTTGTTTTCTAGGCAATCATTACCTAGAATTAAATTCTAGGTAATGCAATCAAACACACCTTTAGAGCGAACTTCAAAACTTTGTGATACTCAAGGTCTAAGTACATCTCTTTCACTACATCCCACACTTCTTTTGCTATTTGGTAAAACAGGTACAGGCGCCCAATCTTTTACTCCATCGAGTTTATCAACTATGCCATCATAATTGAGTTCTCTGCTTCCCATACACTATAGATGACAGAATCTGATGGAGGTGTTTTCGTTGCTCCGGCCAAATATCCCATCTTTCCTCTTCCCTTGATCACAAGCAATACTGATTGATACCACTCTCTAAAATTGCTCCCATTCAATTTATGAGAGGTGATTTGTATTGACAGGTTTTCTAAATGATCGGGAACTAAGGATAATTGGGGGTTGAAGACAATTGAGATACTAGTTAATTCCGGTGTAGATGAAGTGGAGTTGGTCATTTTATGGTAATGGTGGTTGTTGGCAACGATGGTCTATTGATCTGAAATCAGAGGGTCGTTGCAACTAGATTTGAGATCATGAAGTTCAGATCTGAGACCAACGGTCTGATAGGCTACTACAAAAAACAAAGAAGAGGACCAGGTGGAAGGAGCAATGAGCAGTGGCAAAAGCTTGTTGGAGTACTGACGAAGGTGGACGGCGATGGGCGGAGGCTGGCGACGGTGGATGGCGATGAAACCACCAGGATTTGAATGGACTGAGAGAGATGAGTCCAATGGTGGTAAAGACGTTGAGATTAGAGCACCGGAGAGAAAGATCGGAGTAAACACTGTCTTAGCGCACAGATCTGATGGGCGGCACGTGGCGACGGTAGCAGCGGCTGGGCTCCGAGGGGTTGGTTAATATAAGGCTGGCAATTATGTGGTTGGTGTCATGGAACGATCACCCAAGAAGAAGATTGGAGATAGGCAAACTCTTTACTTTCCATTTCCGGTGCGACCCTTCGCCTTCTGGTTTTGGCTCAACCTTTCGTTTTCCCCATTCTGTTGCTTAACAGCGAAGGGACAAGCGCATGGATGGACTGAAGCAGCGAAGGCGACGGTGACGAGAAGCGTTGGTGGTCGGATCAACAGTCGTGGCGACTAGCAGCGGTGATGGTGGCAGCGGCTAGCAGAGGACTCATCTACTAGAACAATGGCAAATTGACGGCGACTGTGGGTGGCTCTGATACCATATGATCAAACAATTGAAACAAGAATGATATCTTTACACACCCTAAACCTAATCAACCTACACATCTTATATACACAACAACATCACTAACCCTCCCATTATTCAAACCCAAAAAAATAGAATGGCAAAACCCATAATTTGTGGATTATTTGTCCCCCATTAGATCCCATAAATTGTGGGATCATTTGTCTCCCACTTTCTACATTGCCAATATACAAGCTTTCAGTATCTGATAACAAGTGCAGGAAAAAGAGATAGAGGAGGGGAGCATAGTCTGAGAAGCGTTGATCTTCATGCTCCTACTACTATTGATAAGGTGAAACAAATAGAACAAGCTACTAGCCAGGGAAGGGAATGGGTTGCCATTTGAGAAAGAAGGTCATCAAGGAAAAGAAGAACCACATAGGAATATAGATTAGCTGGTAAAAGGACAGGATAGACGAAGGAAGACTTGGAGTGAGCTAGAAGATGATGCTATGAGCTGGAAAATGGAGTTGGCTATGAGTCTAAGGTGGACTAAGAAGAATTCAGGAAGGGCTCTACAATCCGCTTCTAGCTTAGGTGGCTTAAAAGTTATTAGGTCTGAAGTTGTTGCCTCGTCTTGTAGTTATATGTGGTTACAATCCAATATAAATACACAAACTGCTTGTATTGAGAAGGTAATGAAAAATATCATCAATTTCTGTTCCATTTTTGCCTATTTTTATCGTCGATTCTCTACTCCATTTTCTGGAGTTGATCATACGCTTTCCATGCTAAAGAATGTTATTTTACAAGGAAAGGTTATGTAAGAAAACTGAATAATGATCCCACAAATTATGGGATCATTTGTCAGTCAATTGTGTTATAATTTTCTTTTCTATTTTTCTGATTCCTTTCGTCTTGACTTTCCTTATTCTGTGAAAATTTTGTTTCCAAAGATAGGAGAATAGGTGATGGTAATTTGTATATAAGAGATTGTAAGTTGATTAGGTTAATAGAGAAGAAATTATTTTCCTTCCTCTAGTTTTACGGTATCAGAGCTAGTTCTTCCACCGGCATGGCTACCAGTGGCCATCATTACCGATCAAATGGCCAACTCCACTTTATCCATAGCAAAATTGTCCAGGATTCTAACAATCTCCAACCCCCAATTATTCGTAATACTCGATCATCCCAAAAATCCCTCAATCCAAATCACCTCTCATAAATTGAATGGGAGTAATTTTAGAGAATGGTATTAATTGGTATTGCTTGGGATCAAGGGAAGAGGAAAGATGGGATATTTGGCAGGAGCATCGGCAGTAGCTCCATCAGATTCAGCCACCTATAGTGTATGGGAAGCAAAGAACTCGATTGTAATGGCATGGTTGATAAACACAAAGGAGTAAAGGATTAGGCGCCTGTACCTATTCTACCAAACAGCAAAAAAAGTGTGGGATGCAATGAAAGAGATTTACTCGGATCTTGAGAATATAATACAAAGTTTTGAAGTTCACTCCAAGATTCGAAACACTTAACAAGGTACATTATCTGTCACCAAGTATTTTAATACGCTCTCAAAATTGTGGCAAGAAATCAATTTGTTTCATAATGTTAATTGGAAGTGTCTGGATGATGGAGTCTTATACAACAAAATGTTAGAAAAAGATCGAATATTTGATTTTTTACAAGGCCTGAATCAAGAACTTGATGACGTTAAAGACGTATACTTGGCACAAAGCTTCTACGTAAACTGAAGGAGGAGTTTGCTGAAGTCTGGCGTGAAGAAACAAGGAGAAAAGTGATGTCCTCTTCGGTATAGAGCTTAGCCACTGAGATAGTAGTCCAGGAATCTGCTTTAGCAGCAAACCGAAATAAAGGATACATTCCAAAGGGAATTTCTAAAAAGGACACGCAGTTGTGATGTGAGCATTGTAAGAAGCCCTACATACCAAAGACACGTGTTGGATATTCATGGCAAGCCCACAAATTGGAAAGCACGAAGTCAGAGGAAAAAGAATGCCTATGTGACTGAGACAACAACTGGTGCTACCTCTCAACCATTCATAGCAGAGTAGATGGAGATTCTTCGAAAACTGATGACTTCCACATCAGTTACAGATGTGTCCAAACATATCCCTTTGATCTCTACTAGTTCCGCAACCCTTACAACACATAAATGTATTTTTTCCTCATTGTCATGTAAAAACCCACATGATACTTGAATAGTGGACACAAGTGTTTCTGACCATATGACAAGTTCCAATATGGGATTCAGTAACTATAAACCACGTAAGGAAAATGTTAGTATTACTATAGCATATGGGTCTATGTGCACGGAAATAGAGAGAGGGGAAATGGAACTCAATGGGTTAAAGTTGAATTTTGTTCTTCATGTTTCCAATTTGCAATGCAATTTACTTTCAATGAGTAAAATGTTTCCAATTTGCAGTGCAATTTACTTTCAATGAGTAAATCAACCAGAGACTTTAATTGTTCCGTAACTTTTTTCCCTTATTGTTGCAAATTTCAGGATCTGTCATCGGAGAGGACGATTGGGAATGTTGAGGAGCGAAATGACCTCTATTACTTGTCAAGTGTTGGTTCTCCTTCAAGTCCAAAGTCATCTAGTGTTTTTTCTTTGTTTTCTAATTCCAATGTTCCGTTGTGGCATCATAGATTAGGCCACCTTAGTTTCTTTTATTTAAATCATATCTACCCTCATTTGTTTGTTAAGATAACGTTTGTTAAAATGAGTAAGATATGGTTGTATCAAGATAAGATTGGAATGCTTTCCAAACCAATATATGGAATGGTCAAAATAAGTCTAAGAAGTATTCCAAGATTTTTATCAAACTGCTTGTTAAATTTTTTGGAATGCACTAGAGGACATATGCGTCATTTTTTCTTATCTGTAAGGTCCAAGATATGCTTATCTAGAGAGGGGGAGAGAGATAAGCATATCTGAAAAATGTCAGATAAGAAGTCACGTGACTTCTTTTCCAAGGGTCGCTAAATAAGCTGAACAAACACATTGGAAATGACAAAAGTCTGGAATGATTTCCATATCTTACCTTTTTCAGTCTATATCTTGGTTAACAAACACTACCTAATAAAAATCATTCATCGTTTCAGAGTGATCATTGCATTCTTGCAAAACAAACACGTGCGTTTTATCCACCTCACTCATACAAACCTTCTACTCCATTCCATCTAATTCATAGTGATGTGTGGAGACCATCACGAGTGTTAAATTTAACTAGGGAACAATGGTTTGTTACATTTATTGATGATCATACCCGTGTATGTTGGGTTTACTTGATGAGAGAAAAATCCAAAGGGACTACAATCTTTAAACAATTCCATAAGCTTGTCACAAATGTTTTCTAGTCATCCATCCATATTCTTCAAACAGATAATGCTAGAGAATACTGTTGTTTACTATGAAGCATCAAATGATGCCAAACAGTTGGGGGGCCACTTGGCAACCATGGGCTGCCCTTTGGGCGCCCACTGGAGGGCCACTTTGGCAGCCACCTTTGGCCCAAGTCCAAGCCCATTTGTTTTTGTCGAATAGCCTGCTACAGATCATTGCACGATGTCATCTGAACCGTTGTTGTTGCCTTTATCCTTTGCCATCGTAGCCGTCCAGTTGCATTATTTATCGCACACCTTGAGATTGATGAGGAATCGGGGGGAAGACGAAGAAAAATAAGGGGGGTGGCCGAGAGTGTTCATTTTTAGGGTTTTTATTCTCTCTCTCTCTCTCTGTAAATCCTTTGTACAATCTTCGCCTTCATCTTTGTTCATATGTGTTCTTTGGTTCGAGTAAGGTAAGCTCCTAACCTATATTAAGTGGTTTTGAGCGTTTTTGTTTTGGGAACCAGGATTGTCCAGTTTGATCTTGTTTTCTGTATGGGTGTAATCGGATTGATTCATATAGTGGAGCAAGCTCTTCTCACCGGAGCTCAAGTAGACGTAGCCCCTATTTGGGGTGAACCACTATAAACCTCGTGCCTCTTGTTACGTTTTGTTTTTTATATCTGTTGTGTTTGAGTTGTTTGTGTTATACTCTCGGCCATCTATGTTTATTCAGCAGTGTGTATTTTTGGCTTAGAAAGGGGTTTGCTATTTCTGTTTTATTTGTAACAGTGGTATCAGAGCTTCCAGTTTGCGTATCCTAGGGTTTCTAAGTAAAAGTCGTGTCTGATTCCTTTTTCCGAAATCTAAGGTTTCCTTTCTTTCTCTGTGAAGGTGTTGTTTCAAGTCCTAGGGTTTTTTCTGAGAAGCCTTTGTCAGCGGGTGTTTGCTGTACAAGTCTCAGTCAATAATCTAGGGTTTATTTTTGGAGCATTTTCGTGTAACACGAAAATGAAAGTTGCACGAAAATGACATCAACCCGATTTGAAATCGGTACATTCGATGGAAAGGGGGATTTTGGAAAGTGAAAAAAGAAGATGAGGGTTTTTCTCTCTTATCACAAAATGCTTATAGCTCTCGAGGCAGATAACCGTAAATGGTCACCTGAGCAGCTAGTTCGAACTGATGAAATCAAAGAAGAGGCTTTCAATTTGATATTCCTCCATCTCGGTGATTCTGTAATCCGTAAGGTTGACGGTATATCTAACCCCCTTGATCTCTAGAATAGATTAGAATCTTTATATTCTGTAATGTCTGTTCCAAATTTGGTTTACTTAAAAGGCATGTTGTTTAATTTTAAGATGAATACCTCTAAGTCTATGGATGAAAACATTGATGAATTTACTAGACTTACTTTGTTATTAAGAGGTACTGATCAGGCATTAGGTGATACTAGTGAAGCCATGATTCTGTTAAACTCATTACCTAATGATTATGATATTGTAAAACATGTTTTACGTTATACTGGTATAGTATCTAGTATGGAGCTTGTTATTTCTAGCATTAAGGCTAGGGAACTGAAACTTAGCACATCTAAGAAAACAGGCAATAACTTGTTTGTAAAAGGAAATGCTGATAAAAGAAATTATACAGGGAATGTTGAACAAATTAATGGGTCTAAGCAGAAGGGAAAAAAGAAAGACAAGAAGGGAAAACAAAAACAAACAAAATGGAAGTGTTACCATTGTGGGAAAGAGGAACATATAAAGAAATATTGTTATGATTATTTGAGAAAACAAAAGCAAGGGGGTAATGTAACTGTAACAGTAAGTAGTTCTAACTGTTTAGCTGAGGTGCTTAATATATCTATTTGTTCTGTTAAAAATGAATGGATTATGGACTCTGGCTGTTCTTTTCATATGTGCCCTAATATTGACTGGTTTCATAACTTTAATAACAGGGAAAGTGGAATAGTTTATATGGGTAACAACCATTCATGTAGTGTTAAAGGTAAAGGTGATATTACTCTTAAGTTGCATGACAACAAAGTAAGAGTACTCACTGATGTAAGATATGTACCTGGTCTTAAAAGAAAGTTGATTTCTCTCGGTACTCTTGATGAGTTAGGATTTTCTTACAAAGCTGAAAATAGGTTCTATGAATGTTTTTAAAGAGAAGATTTAATCCTAACTGGTGCAAAGAAGAATGGCTTATATGTTTTAAATGGTTGTTTTCACTCCCCTGTTAAATCAAACTCTGCATGCTATGTTAATACTGATAAGACAGAACTATGGCACTAGTGACTTGATCACATGAGCCTGAAAGGTTTGCAGGCACTGTCAAACCAAGGATACCTTAGTTCAGTGTCTGCTGAGTCTCTTGATTTTTGTGAACCATGTGTGCTAGGCAAGCAACACAGGATGAGTTTCCATAAGGGAACTCACATGGCGAAAGCATGCCTTGAGTACTTACATGCAGATCTGTAGGGACCTTACCAGGCTCCCACCCATGGCGGTAACAGGTAGTTTTTTCTCTATTATAAATGACTTTACTAGGAAGGTGTGGGTATTTCTGCTAAAAACAAAAGATCAAACGTTAGAGAAATTCAAAACATGGAAGATCTTAGTAGAAAATCAAGCTGATAGGAAAATCAAAACTCTTAGAACAGATAATGGGTTAGAATTCTATAACAAAAAGTTTGATGAATATTACAACTCCCAGGGTATACCTAGGCACAAAACCGTTAGAAACACACCCCAACAAAATGGGGTAGCTGAAAAAATGAACCGAACCCTCCTTGAAAAAGTGAGGTGCCTTTTGTTCACTTCTAGTATGCCTAAATCCTTCTGGGGAAAGGCATTAGCAACAGCTTCACACCTAGTAAACCGAAGCCTTTCTACTGCCCTTAATTTTAAATGCCCTGAAGAAAAGTGAACCGAAAGAAAATTAAATTTAAAATACCTAAGAATTTTTGGTTGTGAAGCCTATGCTCACCAATTTGAAGGTAAGCTGGAACCTAGATCCACAAAGTGTGTATTTGTTGGGTATCAGGAAGGGACTAAAGGATATAGGCTATGGGAAAGACAGTCTAAGGGTGTTAAAATTATTATCAGCCGTGATGTTATATTTAATGAAGTTGTTTTCCCTTGCAAATTATCTAAAACAAAAGAAACAACCCAACATAGTAACACAGATAATTTTATCAGCTTAAGAGGAACTCAAATTGAGGTGGAGCACCCAACTATGAATGATAACCCACCTGGTGCTCCAATTCTACCAGAACCTCAACAAGAAGGTAATCCCTCACCCATATCAAACTTAGACCAAACCTCTGATCATGAAGAACAAAATGGTGAAACTGAGATTAAGGTGGAGCAACATGACTCCCCTCAACATGATCTTGGTAATTACCAACTTGTCCGAGATAAAAGCAAGAAGACTGTAAGACCACCTGCTAAGTATGTTTTTTCAGACTTAGTATATTGCACCTTGGTAGCAGGTGTTGAAATGAGGAGTAGTGAGCCTTCCTCTTATGAGGAGGCTGTCAGCTCTAAGGACAGTAAAAAAATGGCAGCAAGCCATGGATGGAGAAATGGCCTCCTTGATGGCCAGCAGAACTTGGATTCTTGTCCCTCGTCCAGCAAATCAGAAGTTGATCCAGTGTACGTGGTTGTTCAAATTAAAGGAAGGTATGTCTTCTAATGACCCTATTAGATATAAGGCAAGACTAGTAGCTAAGGGGTTTACTCAAAGGGAGATAATAGACTATACAGAAATATTTTCTCCTGTGGTTAAATTTAAGACAATCCGCATGATGCTTGTAGTTGTAGTTCAATTTGATTTAAAACTTGAACAGTTAGATGTTAAAACTGCATTTTTGCATAGAGACCTTGATGAACACATTTACATGGTTCAGCCTACTGATTATGTTGTTTCTGATAAATCTGATCGTGTATGTTTGTTGAAAAAATCCTTGTATGGCTTAAAACAGGCCCCAAGACAATGGTATAAAAAATTTGACAATTTTGTTCTAGGGGCTGGTTTTGTTAGAAGTCAATATGACAATTGCTTTTACTTTATGCTCTCTGATATTCCTATTTATCTACTATTGTATGTAGATGATATCTTGCTAATTAGCAAATCTAAGTCAAAGATTAAGGAGTTAAAATCAATGCTAAACACAACCTTTAATATGAAAGACTTAGGCCCTGCTAAGAAAATATTAAGAATGAAAATTGAGAGGAATAGAAGCAATAATAGCCTCAAAATACATCAGCATGATTATTTGGTAAGAGCTGTTCATAAATTTGGAATGCAAAATTGTAAAACTGTTACAGTTCCCTTGGCTGGACATTTTATTTTATCTAAATCACAGTGTCCCACATCCAATTCTGAAATTGTAGAAATGGAAAATGTCCCTTATGCAAATGTAATTGGAACAATTATGTACTCAATGATAAGTACCAGGGCCCGACCTTGCATATTCAATTTCCTTACTTAGCCGATACATGTCAAATCATGGGAAACTTCATTGGGATGCTTTAAAACATTTGCTTAGGTACATAAATGGTTCTGTATGTATTGGTTTAAATTTTAAGAAAATGTTTGATACACTTGATCTTGTTGGGTATGTTGACTCTGATTTTGCAGGGGATAGAGATTCTAGAAAATCCACCACTGCCTTTTATTTTACCTTGGGTGGAAATTGTATCAACTAGAAGTCTCAGCTGCAACCACTTGTTGCCCTGTCCTCTACTGAGGCGGAGTATGTGGCTGTAACTGATGCCTTCAAGGAAGCCATATGGGGTGAACTACTATAAACCTCGTGCCTCTTGTTACGTTTTGTTTTTTATATCTGCTGTGTTTGAGTTGTTTGTGTTATACTCTCGGCCATCTATGTTTATTCAGCAGTGTGTATTTTTAGCTTAGAAAAGGGTTTGCTATCTCTGTTTTATTTGTAACAAGTACTTTTCTCATGAACTAAATAAATATCTCCAAGAATATGGAATATTGTATCAAAGTTCATGTGCATATACTCCTCAACAAAATGGGGTTGCTAAGAGGAAAAATCGCCACTTATTGGAAGTTGTCCGATCCATCATGTTTGTTAGTCATGTTCCACACTATTTTTTGGGGTGAAGCCATCCTTACATTAGCATTCCTTATAAATCATGTTCCCTCCAAAATTCTTCAATACCAAACACCCATTAGTGCATTGTTATCTGTCTTTCCTTCCTCTCGGGTTGATAATTCTCTCAAACCTTATGTGTTTGGGTATGTGGTATTTATCCATAATATTCAACCCAACCAGGCAAAGTTTGATCCTAAAGCCCTCAAATGTGTCTTTCTTGGTTTCTCCTCCATACAAAAGGGTTATAAATGCTATCATCCTTCTACGAAATGATTCTTAACCTCCTATGATGTTTCCTTTGTCGAAGATCAAACCTTTTAGCCTCAAGTTTCTCTCCAAGGGGAGAATGATACTCAGGGAGACAAACATTGGGATCCCAATTTTTTTGAGCCCTTCCCTTGGATCTCCTCATTTTTTCCTTCCCAATCCAAGTTTGAGTCCAAAAACGGTGGTGACTTAGGTTAAAGGGGAGAATCCAACACTATAGACCCAAAACCAATTTTGGTTTGCTCTAGGAGACCACAAGCTCCAATGCAAACTCAAAAGTCTGAACCGATGGCAAATCTCATTACTACAGGCAATCAAGAGGAGGATGGGCCATGTTGTGAGGAATAAGAGCCTATTAATGACATTGATCTTCTAATTTCCATAAGGAATGGGGTAAGGTCTTGTACGAGAAATTCCAGGTATCCTATATCAATTTATGTTACATATACTAAGTTATCAAGAAATTTCAAAGCCTTTGTTACCAAGATTGATGAGATTCAAGTTCCTAGAAATGTTCATGAGACACTTCAAGGTCTGAATTGGAAGAGAGTTATGCTAGAAGAGATAAAGGCGTTGAATGATAATGAGACTTGGGAGATGATGAAGTTACCAGAAAGGAAGAAAACAATTGACAGTAAATGGATCTTCATAGTGAAGTATAAACCAAATGGAGGTGTAGAACAGTATAAGGCAAAGCTAGTAGCACAAGGTTTTACTCAAACCTATGGAATTGATTATGAAGAAATCTTTGCATTAATCACTAAGCTTAACTCAATCAAAATTCTATTGACTATTGTTGGAAATTAGATTGCAGACTACACCAGCTAGACATTAAGAAAGATTTTCTCAATGGCACATTAGAGGATGAGGTGAATATGAGGGTTCCTCCTGGATTTGAAGCAAAGGGAGTTCCAGACAAGGTATGTATGTTAAAAAAGGTTATTTATGGTTTGAAACAATCACCCCGAACTTGGTTTACACGGTTCAGCACTGTTATGAAGAGTTTTGGATACAGCCAAGGAAAAATCAATCACACCTTGTTTGTGAAGAAGAATGAGTCAAGAAAACAGGCAATACTCATTGTATATGTAGATGATATGGTGATCACAGGTGGTGATGAAATGGAGATTGGAAATCTCAAAAAAAGACTTCAAGCTGAATTCATGGTAAAAGATCTTAGAGAACTTAAGATACTTTCCTGGAATGGAGGTTGCAAGAAGTCACAAAGGTATCTTCATTTCACAAAGAAAGTACACACTTGACTTGTTAAAGGAGACAGGAAAACTTGGGTGTAAACTGTTTAGTACGCCCTTGGAATGTAACTGGAAGCACAAGGTGTCAAATAGTGATCCTCTAGTAAATAAAGAGAGCTATCGGCATTTGGTAGGAAAACTCATCTACCTGTCACTCACGAGACCAGATATTACCTTTAGTGTGAGTGTAGTAAGTCAGTTCATGCATGCTCGCACATAAAGACGTATGGAGGCAGCAAACTAGATTTTGAAGTATTTAAAGTAAAGTCCTGGCAAAGGATTATTGTTCAAAAAGACCGGAGTCAAGGATGTTGTTGGTTTCTCATATGCAAATTGGGCAAGAGTTGTTGATGATAGCAAGTCAACAATCGAGTATTGTACAAAAGTTTGGGGGAATCTAGTGACTTGGAGAAGCAAAAAGCAGTCTGTGGTTACTTGAAGCAATGCAGAAGCGAAGTATAGAGCCATAACTCAAGAACCATGTGAACTCATTTGGATACAGAGGTTGATGACAGATTTAAACATGCCAATAATAGGGCTTGTGAAGTTGTTTAGTGACAGCAAATCAGCTATTAGTGTAATCCATAATTCAATTCAACATGATCGAATGAAGCATGTGAGGATTGATAAAAACTTCATCAAGACCGAGATTGAGAATAGGACTATTACCTTGTCTCACATTCCTACCAAATTCCAAGAAGCTGATATTCTAACCAAAGATTTTCAAAAATTAAGTTTTAATCTTTGTGTTAGTAAGTTGGGAATGACTAACATCTATTCACTAGTTTAAGGTGAAGTATAGGAAAACTGAATAATGATTTCACAAATTATGGGATCATTTGTCAGTCAATTGTGCTGCAATTTTTTATTTTTTTTTTCTAATTCCTTTCTTCTTGACTTTCCTTATTCTGTGAAGATTTAGTTTCCAAAGATAGGAGAATAGATGATGGTAATTTGTATATAAGAGATTGTAAGTTGATTAGGTTAACAGAGAAGAAATTATTTTTCCCTCCTCTGGTTTTAGGTTATTTTCTTTTCTTTAAAATACGCTTTCAGCGTACAAGTTCCCTGCTCTGCAAAAGCGAGGGAAGGTCATTTCTGTAGGCAACCTTATCCCTTCTTTTTAAAAAGTTTTTTTCCCAACTTGGAACTCTTTCAGTCACAAAAAATAAACTTTTTATTGCCACCAAACTTGCCCCCAGTTAGTTTGTTTTTCTTTCTTTTCTTTTTTTTTACTTATATTGATATGCAGCTGGAAGAAAGGAGAGATTAAAATGTTCATCAGGCAACTGGGATCCAAAAGAAGAAGCAGATCATGCTAATCCACAAAGGAAAGCAGTCAGAGGAAATTCCCAGAAGGTATTTTGAATGGGCAGCAGGAAGGGAGGACCTAGCTCAAGAAGAGTGGAGGAGATCAGCCTGCAAATCTGGATGGAGGCAAAGATCCTAGCGGAATTGAAGAATGTTAATTTTGTTTAAGTAACTTGAAGGGAGATTCGAGTAATTGTGCCAACTGAAGCTCAAATACAAGACTAACAAGCTGAATCTGCGGTGTCGAAGGCTTTGTTGTTGATATCGGTACCTGGTAGTTACAGGTGGTTGTGTAATCAGTTGATACTTAAGAAGGTTGGTTGTTTTCAGGAGTTAGTTGGTATTGGCGCCAATTGTGGGGATTGAATATCAAGCCATTCTTGTACTAAATAATTTTTTTGCTAGGTATGTACTGAATCATTCAGTAAGATCATTATTAATTCTAATTCCTTTCAGACTCTGCTCTCTTCTTTTATCTCTGGAGCTTCACTCTCTCTACTTGCCTATGGAAAGAGCTGATCCCTAGTTTTAGCCTTGACGTGGAGGCACACATGGCTGAGCGGCACCTTGCGCTCAGCCCATATAGCGTGACGGGAGGCACGCCAAGGCAATATGTGGAGGCCAGCATGCGGGTTGATATGTTAAGCAACACTAGCCAGCAAGCCCTTGACGGACAAACGTCGGGCACCCAGCTACCCTATAGTATGATGCTCGCATGCGGTGGAACACCGAAGCCTGCGTGGGGCAGCGTCAGAGGGCAGCAAGCAGGGCCACGTGCATGCGCACAAGGCAGGCAGCACACGCGCGTTCCTGACACACGGGAGTGCCGTATGTCAAGGTAGCACTGTTTGGGCCATGCACGTGGAGCCTAAGCCCACGTCTTCTTGCCAACGGGCACGGATTTTGGCCGGCTAGAGAGTTTTGGTTATTGCTTTACTGCTAAATTTTCCTATGAAATCATTGGAGTAGGAACGCTCATCTAGATATCTGTTCACCTGGGGGTCGGACGGAACCCTCCGCAGGCACCGCTAAAAAAAAATAGGAAAAAATAAAAGAATGAAATAAAAATAAATAGTGACTTTTAATTTTCAGATATATTTACTTCTCCCTCTAACATATCTTAAATTTTATGAAAAAGAATAAATTATGTATATGTCTTTCAGTTTATTTTAAAAAAAATTAATAAATATTTTTTAATCTTATTTTAATCATTCTATATTTTAATTTAAAAAATATTTTAATTTTATTTTGATATAAATTTATCTTACTAATTTTAACAAACACTCACCAAAAATTGTAATTAGAGTAATGTATATGTGAGCTTCTAAATCTATGTGTGAGTTGTTGTGGACTTCAACTTATGGTAGTCATATTTAAAATTAATTTTTAATATAAAATAATTTTTAATAATAACTCAATAAAAAAATTATAAATTATCTTAGAATCTATGACGTATAATTTTATATCTTAAAAAAAAAAAATTCAATCTCTCTCGCTCTCCATAAATTCCTTAATCCATCCCTTTTGAATGTACCACTGTACTCGCTTGGTACTTCAAACTTATCGGACTTTTTGACAATTTGATCAGTTTTTTTTTTAAGAATTCTCATTTTACCACCTTTTCAAAATTATTTCCCAAAATACCATCTGCTTCATTCACACTTGGAATTTTACACGAGAGCGCTGATATCACTGCCAGCTCTTTGGAGTGCAAATTTTTAAGTGCAAAAAAATTGGATATTTTGATAAATAATTTTAAAAAATTAGTAAAGTGAGGTATTTTTATTTAAAAATAAATAAAATTGTCAAAAACTCTAATTTATTTAAGCAATCGACGGATTGTGCTGCCAGCAGTAATAATCGGGATTTGTTGAACCAAATAGGCAAACTGGGCCATCCTCATTCCTCAGCCGTTGGATGTCTGTGAACAAGTCAATCAGACTTGCCAGATATCCATTTACTAGACGACACGTGTCTGGTGCGCCCTCCTTCCCTCGATAGGGAAAGACATTCGTCGTCGTTTTGAAGATTCAAACGAGACGGAAAATGTCGCGATTCCTTTGGAGGGTCGAGGAGAGAGAGAGAGAGAGGAAGAGGAGCAGTACCTGTTGTCAGGATGGATGACCATACCATTGGAGAGGTCTTTGAGGCCATAGATGACACTTTCTCTGCTGTATATCCTCCTCCTATTCCGATCGAGCCCCAACTCGTTCTGGATCAGATTGATTGTGCTTCCTCTCGACGACCTGATCCGATCTCTCAGATCGTCCACCTGATATTCTTTTTCCACCTCTTCAACTCCATTCGCCCTGTTCGTTTCCTCTTCTCTTCGCCTATTTCCAGGCATTGTCTCTACTACCACAGCCGCCTGGCCTCAACAACAGCAACCAATCAAGGAACAAGTTCACCGCAATCCAAAGTAGTTCCGAAGATCGTCTCTAGGTCATATCCACTCTCTTAAGCTTCTGCAGAAATTCAATGGTTGGACGACATTGATTCAAGATTCACCTCGCGTTTGAGACCACAAAAACTATGCAACAGCAGGTTTAACTTTCCGGAATACGAATCTGAGACGATCATATTGCCAGAGAACATGAGAGTTCTTGATCATCGACGAACGAAACTGAAATCCGAAAAAAGCAAACGAAGAATGAAGTATAAAATTAAAAATCACCTTAAAAGTTCACAGCTCACGAGCGATTGGGACCAACAGTCACGAGAAATAGGGCGTAATATCGACCTTGAACTGCAGCAAACAGACTCAAGGTTGCGCTTGGACATAGGCAATGAAGCAACAAGAGTCTACGCCATCTCTTTGCTTAAACTCAACTCAAATATACATATATATATATATATATGATCGTCATCGTCAGAGACAATAAGAGGATGTTTGGCTTATGCTTTTTTAAGATGACTTTTAATTCTTGTTATTTAAAAGTTGTGTAAAATTTTTAACTTGATAAACATTTATTATGGTGACAAACAGGGAGATGAGGCTAAAGCGACAATGAGGCGATGCCAATGAACAGAGATGGAGACGATAATAATAGATAGAGATGAAAGTGGTATAATAGAAATAATGGTGAAAGACGAAAATGGAGGAGACGACGACAACAATGGAATGAAATTATAGGCAACGATTATGAAGGAGCTAAAGAGAGGCAACGAGAGAGAAAATGTAAAAAAATGAAAGAAAGGGATAAAGTTAAAAATATAATAGTTATTTAAAAGTAAAATTATAAAATAGTTAGTTAACTAAATATGGATAATATTTTGAGAAAAAATGGAGGAATTTTTTTAAAACATTGTCAAAATTATTTAAGTGTGATAGTGTTTAAATTTGTTAATTTTTAATAAATATATAATTAAATAAGTTATAAGCTGCCAAACTTGACGAACATATAATTAAAAACTCACCTATACACTCAATTTAACGAACGTTTTTAAATTTTAAAAACTCACCTATACACTCAATTTAACGAACGTTTTTAAATTCTGCTGAAAACTTATAAGCTGCCAAACACCCCCTGAACAGGTTGAGTCGGATACTGAATTCTGTATTGCGCAGCACGAGGAAACCACTCAGATCGCTTGCTTTCTTTTCAATATCTTCAAAAGGCAATTGAATAGACGGCGTGGGGCCGAAGATGGAGGCTCTAATGCTACAGCTGTTTTGTTTCTTATAAAAGGAAAATGTTAGTACATCCATTTTGTATATTTTAAAATTAATTTTTTAGAAAAAATTATGAAGAATTTAATTGGGTTGTATAAACTTAAAAATAACAGACAATTAACGTAATTTTGAGAACACTGAGTGGACCTCAAAGAACATATAATGCGACATATAAATTATTGGGTTATACTTAAATTAATTTTATCCATACCTTCTTAAATAATCATGCAAAGAACTCCTCAAATTGATAAAATATTTAAATATAACTCTCATATTACATTATTGTCAAAATACTTAGATAAATTGAGTGTATAGGTGAGTTTTGATCTGAAGAGCAACATGTTGCCACAACTCCTATATATCAACTCAACTTCACTCTTAATAATTTATCATGTTAAAACAGTATTATAATTTTAAGTATTTAAATCATCAACATATATATAGAAAGTGCTTTTAGATGATTTAAACCTTAGAATATTGGTTATTTTTGCCAGATATTATTTAATATTTAAATATGTATTGCTTAAATTATGATACCGCCCCACTAAGATGACGCACTATCAAAGTTATACTGAATGTTTTCTTCCTCAAATTCACTTTTGATGGAGATACAATATATTCATAAAATATATATTTAATTGTAAATAAGGGATAAGGATTAGAGTTATTTCTAGTTTGTTACTATATAAATGCACCAATAGGGATTTTTCTTCAAGCTATTAAGATTTTATAATAAAAAAGTCAGTCAGAACATGCATAGTATTTCTCGACTAAACTATTTGATACTTAAATTAGATTCACTAGAAATATAAGAGAGTTTCAGAGTTTTTTTCATTTATATTTTTAATTTACCTTTTTTAGAATGAAGGCTCTTCTGATTATAATGGAGCTAACCAATTTGTGAGGATTATCATTGGCATTTTGAATATGATCGGGATAGAATTTATTAGAGATAATTGGTATTTGTTGTGAGGTTCTCTAAATAAATTTTGGAGTGATTTGTCGCATTTATTTCTTGAGAATATTCCTAGGGTGTGTCATTTGGAGATATCTAAGATAATTGGTATTTGTTGTGAGATTTTCTAAAGAAATTTTGGAGTGATTTGTCCACATTTCTTTCTTGAGAATATTTCTAGAGTGTGTCATTTCGAGATATCTTGGTCTCTAAAGTCTTACCTTGCATTGCTAACTTGGAAGGGTCTCTTGAGCCCTTTTTTGAGCTACTTCCCTTCTTTTGCAACCCATTCTCAATGGGCTCTCATCCGTGGCTTCAGCCAGTACACATCACAGTTGTTAATGGATCTCATCCATAATTCTATGTATTATATAATCTGATTATTACAGTTATTCGAGATAGTTTGTTCATGTAAAAACTATATATGTAGAGACTTTTGTAATTTAATCATGCAAAACAACTGATTTAGTGAATTGTTTCCTTTAGATGGAATAACATATGTAGGCATTGAGTAAAATCAAGTAAATTTTTGTATTTTATTTTATTTTTTTAAAGTCTTTATACCTGATTATGTATAACTCAATTTACCAAATCACAATGATCTAATCAAATAATTATAACAAAATATATGATAAAGAGAAATGTCATAATTTTCAAAAGTATCAACATCTTGGAATTACCACTCTTGCGTGGTTCTCTTTTGTGCTCTTGATTTTGATAGAGAAGGTAAATCGTAAGTGGAGATTTTGTTTCACTGTGCAGAATAAGAAATCGAACCTACAACTTAGTTATGCGAATCTTAATTTATCATGACTCAACCACTTGATCTATACCTAGAGATAAAAGTATCAATATTTTTGAGATAAAAAATGAAACCACTCACCTTAAGGGCCCCCACAGCTTAACCTCAAAATTTATATATAAGAGGTTAATCACTGAATCTAGCAGCTAAATTCGAACGCGGCACCCTTAACCCTATCTAAATGGTGTTTTGTAATAAGGTAAATGTTACACATCACTTTTTTTTTATTATTATACAATACACCTTTGAATACTAGAAAGATTGTCACTAATGTTATATAAAATATTAATTTGGATGAACATTATAATATTTTTTATTATAAATAAATATATTATTATTTGTCAGAAAATGATAGGCATCCTCCGTGGCCGACATGATGATACCGAATATTATGTCTTTTAGGTATGTTTTAGGTAAGATTAGGCATTTTTTTATCTATATATCTTTTAGGTAAAATTGGAACAATCTGTGTGTGTGTGTCATACGACAATGTAATTGACGGCAATAAGAATAGGATTAGCAATCCCAATCCTAATCACAGATTGCATTTGATTTGACCATGATGTTACAATTTCTGATGAATTGTTTTGGCAAAAGCAGAGGTCAGCCCTTGTCTGAAATCTCAATTTCTGAAAATGGACGGCTTAAACTGTGCCCAGTAATCAGTTGGCCATGCCTGCTCCATCTTATCTTATCTAATCTAATTTCCCTTGTAATGACGGCAGCAGCTTGATGCAGATTAATGCTGCCGCTAAGTCAGCGGACAGATAACAGCTTGATGCAGATTTATGCTGTTACGTCAGCGGACGGATAAAATGAGGCCCAAATTAATTGTCCAATGCGTCTCATCACAAGGAACACACGTGTACCCTGTGTTTCAGTGATTTAAGTGCCCATAAAAACAAAGTGTCTACGACCACGCGTAACGTTAGGCGGCGATGAACAATATTCAACCCTTGTATCGGTTTTAATTATTACACGTGTACCCTCTTCTTAGGATCGTTTTTAATTTTAGAAAAAGAAACGCTCCAAAAAGGATGGCATTATTGAAGTTTAAAAAAAGAGAGGTGAGAGATCCATCTGGAGCTATATCGAACTGGAATGTTCGTGGCAGAGATGTCGAGCCCTACTCTTGGTTTGGAGTCGAGTGTCTTGACAGAAAAGTAATTATCTTGTGAATCATTCTTTCAGTAAAATTTTGAATATTCACTGAAAAGGATATTAACACATAAATGTGGTTCCATGTGTCAATTTTTATATTGATTTGTTAAATATGGCATATAAACTAAAATGCTCTCCTTATGGGCATTATATAAAGTACCTGACAAGGCAATTTTATTAAAATTTAATGATGACGATTCCTGAGTTATCTTGGCGCTTTCTAATCTGAATGGGGAAACTTTTTATTAGACTTCGCCACAGAGTTGCGTGGTTTTGGAGCTTAATTTATCAGAGAAAGTTGACGATGACAGGGCAATGACTTGCTCGTTCTGTGGGCAATGGGCGTTGGGCAGAGAGCACAAAATGCTTGTCACGGGGCACGAATCCCAGGAAATATAGTAAAATCCCCTGCTCAACTCATGCCCCAAGAGATCTATTAGCAAGATCACTACTTTGAACAGTCACGAGTGATGAGATTTAATGTACTTGTTCTAAAGGATCCGAAAGGGGACAAAAAAAATAATTGTATCCCCGTTTATTTTGTAAATTTATAAAGAGGGTCATTATCCCGTCTTTACTCTTTCTCTCCCCTATCATGATCATCGCCTCATCGTTGCCCTAGTCGTCGCCTCTTTGCCATTGTTGCCTTACCTCACCGACAGTCGATGCAATGATTATTGGCGAGACGAGACGACTATAGCAAAGAGGCGAGGCGAGACGAGGGCAGCAACGAGACGACGACTATGGCAAGGGAGACAAGAAAGCAGGGGCAGGGGCAATTCATGAGAGGGTAAAGGAAAGAGTAAGGAGTGGGGGCAAAATCGTCTTTTTATCTCCATTCGATAACCCTGTCGATAAATTTATCGGGCTTTCTAGACTTTTCCTCTAATATAAGCGGTGCAAGTTTGATAAATATTGAGTAAATTAATCTCAAGCTGGCTAAGCACGCATGCATAGTTAAAGAAAATATTATTTGTATACTTTTATGTACACCTTAAGTTACATAAAGGTGTATCAATAATAAAAAAGTGTTTCATGAGACACATAGAGACGTGTGAGGCATATGTGAGATGAGGGGTATTTTAATTATAATATCTTTTATTTAGTCTAAACTGTACAAAAATAATATATATCTAGCATGATTCCATAATTAATGTCCAAGTGACAGAGATTGAAGCTGCTTCACATAATTAGTGAATGATTGAACAGTCACTTCAGTAGAATAAGTGCCCCACTTGCGCAGGATTAAATTGAGAGTGAAAACAGTGTAGGTATGCATCGATTGAGTAGACTGATTTGCCTTCAAATTTGCTTTTCTCTTTTTAGCTGTAAGTTACAACCTAGCTCTAATAACTTCATATTGCAAAAAATAATCATATTTTAAATAAAAAAAATCACTTTTAACCTCTTTTTTAAATAAAAAAATATTTTTAATTTCTTAAATATATTCTCTTATTTAAGCATTTTGACTCTGCCAGTTTTGATCATGCCACATCACCAGTTTAAGTATTTTTCTTGAAAAAAATAATTATAAAGTAGAATTAATTTGTTTAAGTGATTATAAAGTGAAATTAGTTTGTTTGAAGAATTACAAATATTTTTTTAACAAAAATAATTAAAAATGATTGTATCCATTTTTTTCATGATCTCTTTTTGAATTGGGTCCATTTAAAAATAATTTGACTCATCTTAAATCAAGTTAAGTATTGTTAACGTTTAATTTCAACCGATTGTGATTCGTTTGGGTCACAGTGAGTGAATCTAAAATATCAAGAAAAAGAAAACAAAGATCCCAGATATGAATGAACACAAACAATTTTCACATGGTTCGGCCAGAACGATACCTAGCTACTCCACGATCGTACCCTGATTATTCTTTTAGAGTGGCGGTATCTGATTATTCTCCATTTCTTTCTAATATCTTTGACCCTTATTTATAATGAGGGGCTTTTATAATTAGGATAAGATATAAAAATATAAAGATGATATAATGAGGGACAAACAATCCTTATCATCTGCACAAAATCGAGAGTGAGATCTTCATTACGAGAAGTATGGTCCATTTCAAATAAAGTAAATGGGCTCTGCTTCTGGCTGTTCAGCAATTTTGTCATTTATGCGAGCTGAAGGTTTTAGGTCAATAATCTGAATGGTCCAGCGAACTAGGGGTTTTATTAGGATCTCGTTAGTCGATCGCTGAGAACTCGCTAGGAGATTCGTTGGAAGCTTGCAATAAGCTCGTTTTATGAGTTTCGAATTTCGGGGGTGTATGAGCTTTCTTTGATGAGGTCGCCTGGGCCTTTTGGGCTCTAGGCAATTGGACTGACCAATCGAACTGAGTCTAGTCCATAAAGAATGGCGCGAGAAATACATATAACAAGTATAACTTGCATGATCTCTTTTTCCATGCACATAGATGATGAAAGATTCTAAGTTTTCAAACTCGCTAACTAATATTATCTCCTTACCAGCATTCAAAGTCCCTTATTAAGCTCTAAGATTGAAATTCAAGGCTGAAAGAATTCAAACATTCAATTAAGTTGTAATGTTGTTTCTTCCTTCTCCTTCGAGCATTGCAAAGGATTGTAAGTTAGTTGTATTTTATCTCCCTATTAGTTGGGCTAACTTTGCACAGTTTCTATTTTGGTACAACATTTGTCTTGTTGGGGAGTAATAATCTTACAACATGGTTCTAGTTATTGAACACAAAAGGTAGGAGCATTTTCATATATAGTTTAATCTTCAAAAATCAAACTTTTGTAAAATCTTGATACGAGAGTATTTGTTTGTGTTTCTTCTTTTTTAATTATATTTATTAACAAATCACACTTTAAATCAAACGTTTGATAAAAAAAAAAATTAAGTTTTTACAAAATTCAATTCACACTCCTCTTGAGTTATCTATTTAAACAACAATATATATCAGTAAATTTTAAAAAACACTCTTAAGATTAGTAAAATTGCATAAAATACTTTAAATATTTTGAAAATAGCAAAAACTACCCTTTATTAGTCCAATCTAACGTTGGAACACGAAATGAGAAATTTGTTTTTGTATTTTAAAAGGGCTTTTGATATTTTAGGCATTGATCAGTAGAATAAAAAATTGAGCTAATATTACATGTTGCAATGTGTACCCTTATAATTTTATAAATGTGCACAGGTTACCCCTCTAATTTTAGTTTTTCTACAAAAACAACCTTAGCAAAACATAGTCAATTTTTCACTATTTTTACAAATTTCTTCTACTATTTTCAATTGCTTGTCCATACAAACACATCAAAAACAAAAATTGTACCATATCGCTTACATTTTTGTTCTACACTTTTCAACGAAAATAGCAATTTGATTATCTACTCTTGTGATTTCTTGATTATTTACTACTTGAAAGCCTAAGCATACCATTTTGCTCTATGGAGCTTATCACACCTCCAAACACCAACCACCAATGATTAGAGTTCATCAACAATCACCCTATTTTTTTGGTCATTTATCACAAGTGTAAAGTGGATATTATAAGCTCACAACAAATATTTTGAAAAGTTTATATACAATGATGCTGATATGAATCAAGATCATTAGGGTTTTTAGATGGCTACTTAATATGGTAAGGTAATCGCAACTACATACTAAAAGTCAAGGCTATTTGTATTTTCTCAAACATCAAGTATAGTGTTTGCAATAAGTGTAAAATTATAGGGAAAAGTCTTTTTTCTTGCCGTGATTGACCAACTATGAAAAAAATTAGTATCACGAAAATGTGAAGAAGTAAAACAATAAAATGAGGGTGAAAGGATAAGATGGAACAAAACAAAACTCTTTCTATTATTTGAGAAAAAGTTTTATAATAGAATAGAAGGAAAGAAGACGTAATTACTTACAACACAAGTTAATATCTATATTACTCAGTCTAATTATAATTAGATCTAATTAATATAACTACCAATGTATTTATATTAATTTGTTTCAACCAAATTTATAAAATCTAAGGTATCCCATCTAACTTAAAATACACACACACGTTAATAAACATAAAATATTTAGCTTAGTTACAAAAAATATTTTTTAATTATTTCTATTTTATTTTTATAAGAAGTATATATTAGTATATTTGGCTAAATATATGAAAAAAGTATTAACTAAAATATATTTCCTATAAAAATATATTAACAAGTTTGGCTAAAATCTGCTAACTATAATATTTTTCATGTAAAACATTAACTAAATATTGTTAAAACTAACTAACCAACAAGTTGGTTAGTAGCTGTAACTGAGTAGTTGTTATTAGCATAAAATTGTTATAACAATATAATAGTTAGCAAGCAAACCTTAATATAAATATGCAGTGTGGGTGTACATACGTTTCTAAGGAATAATAATATTTTTTCTTCTAGTTGCTCTGTATTCTTTTCTCTTGTAAAATTTATCATGGTATCAGAGCATAGATTTGACGTCTTGATTCCCCTTCATCTTTGGTTATCACAAGCATAATAAGATCTTTAGATTTGATTTTTTCTCTATTGCTGTTGAAGTTGTGCGTTATCCTAGAAAGATGACTGATAACACAGAAAGGCACGAAGGAGTTATTAACAATCAGACCAGTGCTCTGGCGATCGACGATGTGTTGTATCTGCAAAGTGCAGATCATCTAAGTGTTCAGCTAGTATCTTTCCCTCTGAATGACACATATTATAGGCCGTGGTCTAGGGCAATGCGAATAGCCCTAGGTGCCAAACATAATCTCGGATTCATCGATGGACGTGTTCGAGCTCCAGAAGAAAATGTAGAGATATTCGAAACCTGGAAGATGTGCGATTATATGGTACAATCTTGGATTTTAAATGCTATTTCGAAGGATATGGTTGAATCTTTCATGTACACTACAATTACGAAGGAACTAGGACGAGATAGCCTATAGATTTAGAAAAAGCAACGGTCCGTTGGTTTATTAACTCCAGCAATAGATTTCTTCTTTTTCACAAGATAATTTGTCTGTTTCGGCCTATTATACAAAACTCAAGAAGTTGTAGGATGAGCTAGCAATTCTGGATCCATCGTTGTTATGCACGTGTGGAGTATCACATGCTATGACAGATTTACTCAATCAGAGTAAGTTGATGCAATTTTTAATGGGACTTCATGATGGATATGACTAGGTTTGAAGCCAGATTTCTCTTACTTGATCCACTACCTAATGTTAATAAGGCCTATTCAATGGTTTTACGGGTGGAGTCACAGAGACATGTTGCCTCCTTTTTTATTGAAAGAGGTGATGGTTCTACCTTATTTGCTAGAAATGTTGCTTCTATTACTAACAATCAACCAAAGTGGGATTAAAAAATAGGGAAAATGACTAAGAAACATTGTGTGTACTGTAAACGAGATGGACATACTAAGGAGCAGTGTTTTAAACTCTTGTTGGTTATCCGGAGTGGTGATTCATATATCCTAAAAATGAGTTTGATCCAACGGTTAACATCGAAGGATTTGCGCGGGAGCACCCACCCGCGCCCCTAACTGTGTATTCGTCTTACAGGTCTCTCGGTCATCAAGACTTTTTCGATCATCAAAAGTCTCTCAGTCATCAAGGGTCACTTGGACATCAAGAAACCTCCCGTCAAATCCAAATAAGTCTCCTGCTCGTCAAGTGTCCCATTCAAAAGATCACGAGAGTTTCCTATCACACAACATACCCAAAACTCTCGAGATACTTTGGTGACAAAAATCTCAGGACACTTTGGCGATGAGACTCTCAAAATCCTTGATACTTTACGCTCTCGAGACTCTTGTGATCAACCACGAATTGTATTCTCCCATGATTAAAAATAGATTGTTATATTTTGACAATAATAATATAATTAAATAATAATTATAGAATAATAAAAATAGAGTAGTTTATAATACTTAAATGAGATAAAAGACTTTAGGAAGATAATGATGATGGCTAGTGTAGCAATGCATACTTAACAAACAATAAAATATAATTCATTGAATAATGCTAGGAGTTATTCATTTTTATTAAAGAAATTATTAAATAGATGAGATAATGACATATAATCTCTTTAATTCTTTTTAATGATAGGACACTGCATGACTAATGATACCATTATCAATCATGATTTCTAATATTATTTATTAAAAAACTCATAATACTAATATAGGACAAACCACCTGTATAGTGTAAGCGGTACTACTACAGTTTATTGTCAGGTCGAAAGATAAATATAATAAATTTTATTAAAAAAAAGTAATAGGAAAGGGAAAATACCACCACTGGTGTAATTTCAAAGCCAATGGTTTATCCCTAATTAAGGTGATTCATATATCCTAAAAATGAGTTTGATCAAATGGTTGATTTTTTATAGATCTAAAAATTAATTTTATGATCAAAAAACTCAACACGTTTATGAAAAAACATTGCCAACCACCATCCACTATGGATTCTGACGATTGAATCGACCATTAGATTCATTTTGGCTCAATAATCCACTTACACAAAAATCAAAAGCATATAATGGTTGAATTTTAGTATATCTAGATTTTAATGTAAAATAGAAGTTGTCGAAAAAATTATTGAATGAGCCATCAATGTTGACAAATGAGCACAATGGTGCAAATCGAAGGGAGAGAGATATGCAACTGTTGTTGGCATTGAAATCGACGTCGTCGTTAGTGTCAGAGGTAGAAAATAAGGGTCGGCGTTGCAGAACCTGTCGCCTTCCCGTAAGTGGTTACTTCGATGGAAACAACAACCGTCAGCGTCAAAGGTAGAAAAGAAGCATCGCGTCGTGTCAGTGTCGGCGTTAGCATCAGCATCAAAGAGGGAGATGGGGCCGAAGAGTAGTAGACAATTGGAAAAGTCAAAAAAAATAAGACCGAGTAAAGGCCATCGGGTGGGGTGGGTGACTCTGACTTGGGCGTCCCAGGCTATCGGGTGCAGGGGGGCAAGTATGTCGTATGCGGGTTCGGTTTGAATTTTTATAAGAGGTGAACGGATCGGTTCGGATTTTCAATTATTTATATCAAATAATCAAATCGAACCGAATAATTAATTTTTTTAGAGAAAGATAATCGAATTGAATTGATCGAAATTGTTGATTCGGTTCGATTTACCTGAACTCTTGCTCACCCTTGCATCTAAGCACTTGGATGATGTGAAACGTAATATAAGTGCCTCATGTAGTTCCTCGGGAGGGCCCTAAAACCAAGAAAAATGATAAAAAAAAAAAAATAATGAAAAAGAAAGGTTGTTAGCTTCAAAAGCTCCATAAAATTGTGGGATATCCCAAAAATCTAATTAAAAGAAGAAGATTGAGAAATCAAGTGGAGAGAAGCATACTTGAGCTCATTTATATGCTACAATTTAAATCTTTTAAAGCACTATAATTTTTATGCGATTTCTTCATGTTTCTTGCTTTTTGATGGCAGTGATGAACATAATCTTGTAGTTTGAAGGGATGCAAGTTTGAAAGGAACAGTTGAAGGTTGGTCAGAGTTATCACGCATTATAAATCTATGACGCGTAATTGACCTTTTCAATGACTTATCTCTATTGGAAAGCTTGCTTGTGATAGAGGACCCTCCAATGGTCATCTTTCTTTAATCTAACTTTTTTGTTTGGTTTGGTATGTATTTAGAGTTATTGGTTCACTTTGTTTCGATTTTTTTTTTTTCTAAAATAGCTTATAGGTGTTGTGTAAAGTAGTTGTTGCCTACTTGCGCTTTTGTGTGTTATTGCATATATATGTATATATATTATTGTTCATTTGTTTTCTTTGTTGAAATATTGTTTGTTTGTTTGTTGTATAGTATTAAACATATTGTACATAGCTTATATTACTAAAGCCTGATTTTTTTGTATCTAAGGGGTATTTTTGATGTTCTATTATTATATGTATTATTTGATTGTGTTCTTCACATTAAATTAAATATATCTTTTAAATTTTTTAGAATGCACACACAACCGTCATTTTTTTTTTCTTATATATAAGAACTAAAATATGCTTATCTTGAGGGGGACAAAAAAATAAGTATATCTAAAAAAATCAAGATAAAAAGTCACGTAATTTCTTTTTCAATTGTCATCATATAAGTTTAACAAATACACACATTAGAAATGACAAATATTCAAAATATTTTCTATATCTGATATTTTTTATTCTATATCTTGATTAATAAATACTACCTTAATATACATGTTTATTGTTATAAGATTAATCATTTAATATTTGATATTGCATTTAATGCTAAAAACCTTTACTACAGGCTGGGGAAAAAAAACACATTTGCGTTATATTGCTTAATAGTGCTCGTTTCTCCAACGCCTTTTTTTTTTTTTTTTTTTTATCTCCTGCCTTAGTTATTATTACACCTGCTATAGTGCCTTGTTATTATTGTTTGTAAATAGTATATATTATATTTATATCAAACCTGCTTTTTGGGTACCTATATTGTATAGTATTTTTGTATTATTTTTTATTGGCCATGGCTTGCCTTTGTTACTTGAGGATATTTTGTGACTCAAATCATTGATATTAAGATTTCTCATGTCTTAGCTCGATGATCTCGTGTCTTTGGTTTAGTCATCTAGTATAATTCGTTTTAGGTATATATTTTTTTTAGGCATGATCAATGTGGACACACTAAAACTTAGGATTTAGTCTTGAGATTTATATTTTGTTTATTTATAAATACATGAACTTTTGTTACTAAATGACAATTAGGTTTAATTGTAATGTGTTATTGGAGTTAGATAATTATAATGAATATTAAACAATTAATTTTGGATACATGAGACTATTTCACTGGCTGTTTCATTCATAGTCTTCACCTGTAATTTAATGAGTAATTTTGTACAAATAACTTAATTGTTTCAAGGGTTAAGATGACCATAACATTAAAATTAATATTGGTTATGAATCCAATTTTAGGTGGTGATAATTTGTTTACGAATACAATTTATCGTTGCAAGTTATTAAAGAAATACCATTTGATGAAAAAATAAGCTAAAATCTTAAAAAATATATTATTTATAAGTAACTTTTAAATAATTAGCAAAGTTTTTCTTTTTATGCTTTAAGAAATAGCACATATACCAACAAACAACAAAAACCAGCATCGTAGTTCTATCCCAGCTAATGGTAAGTTGAAGCGCTACTGAATTACCTAACAAAAAAATAAAAGAAATATTAATGAGATTGAGTTTCTTATTAAAATTTTAAGAACTTCAAATTTCTGAGTTTAGTATGATTTTTTGTCGTGAGTATATCTAGATTTAAAAGGTAAAGAGGCTAATTACACAATTATTAAAATTTAATATGGGATTTCATCAATTTGAAGATAAATCAACATAGTTAATTAAGATAAAAATATTATGAAATTCATAAATTATTCTAGATAAATTCATAAATATTATAAAAATATTACACAATTATTAAAATTTAATATGGGATTTCATCAATTTGAAGATAAATCAACATAGTTAATTAAGATAAAAATATTATGAAATTCATAAATTATTCTTTCAAATTTTTTATAAAATTAATTTAGTATATAAGATATTTCTCAAAATTAGCCTCACCACATTTGTTTAGGAAAAAAATGTAAGAATTTATTGACTTCACCTATTTGTTGTTGGTATATTTTTTTTTTTGAATTACGTGTCATTACTTACCCTCTCATCGAATTCGTTTCTGGGTCATCATGAGAAAGGTAAATAGAGGAATATGTCCAAGTGATCAGGATTTGAGACTGCGTCTATTAATACTTACCAAGAATCACCCCCAGAAAAAATTATTTCTTTCAAAAATCGATCTCATGCTAACAATCTTTTGCATGACTATATCTTTATAATCCCCACATTTATCACTCGGCTGTGTCCCCGTGGACTATTTTTTCTTTTTCTTTCTATTATGAAAACAGGGGTAAGATGAAATAATTCTATAGATCGCGGGGTTTAACCGGCAACCGATGATAGTTTTAGTAGTTCTCGTAATTAGCCGACTCGATGCGGACAGCTGGAGCGGCGTTTCCCCAACCTGTGGGTTTCAAAATGTTCTGAACTTCCCAGAAGCCCTCCCGATCTTATATTGGCCGATTCCATTTACGAGCACACCGTATTGGATACACAGAAGAGAAAGAGATGGAAGACCGAATAAAGTGCGTGGCTTTGATTGGAGCTGGAGCTCTTCTGGGTTCTGTCACTACCATAACTCTTCTCAGGCTTTTGCACAGGTATATTACTGTTTTAATGTGTTCTCCCTATATGTGTCTTTATATATATACGCGTGTGCATACACACTGAAGCATACTCGCCTCGTTCTTTCAAGTTAGTATTTGTTAATTTCCGGTGCAGTTTCTTTGAATTGTTCCATTTTTCTTTGTATTTATTTTTATCTATTCTCTTGGTTCTTGGGTTTTTGTTGGTACTCAGTGCAATGATGGTGTGTGCTTTGCAGAAGTTTTGCCAATCAATCCAGTATCGGGACAAGTAATTCAGGAGGTTATTTCTTGACACTCCTCTTTGTAAGCATATAATAAATTGTTATATGGCGCCAATAAATTGGGTGCTGTTTAGTTCTCTGCACGTTTCTAGTTTTGTTGTGTAATGTTTCCCCTTTCTTATTGTGTCCTCAGTACAACTTCTTTTTATTTAATCTTATTTCATTTTTTTTGGTAAGTCATTTTAGGATTATTATTATTTTTGCTGAATATATTTTGTTGGGTTTGCCTCTGATCTTATCTGTTAGGACAGGTCTGGGACATGTGTTATTGTTTTGCTCTAGTGTTGTGATAGTTTGATGGAAGTCATGTTGTTTATTGAATTCAGATACACTTTGTCAATGTTAAATACGTTGGATATCGATACTTATTGTCTTGCAATATCTGCCTTTACCGTGTTTTATCATTTTGAAATATTCTTAGAACCATACAGTTTTGGATTATCCAGGGAACAAAATGGTGTAGATTATGCCTATTGATAATCATCTTTCATAACTTGAATTTTAAGAACCAATTTACTTAGAATTTTTTATTTTTTTGGGAATTGATCTTTCTAAAATAGGTCTATAGCTTATTGCAGGGTCATCTTTATCCAATATATGAAAAAATGGTTTCTTGTTGTTTGGTATGTCAAAGCATAAACTCATCATAGTAGAAAATTATTGGTAGGTAAAGCATTAATAGTTGGTGATAGTGATTCGTTGTATAGTTTCATTTGTATATTTATGTCTATATGATAGTTTGTAATGTTGCTCCATCCATATTTAGCAGTGACCTTTTGAAAAGAGTGCATATCTCTATTGTGACCCATCTGTTTATATCATGGTGGTATCCTACATCTTACACTAAAGTTGTATTCAAACTTGCATCTTGAACTTAATTGTGGAAACTTAGTAGAAGAGATTGCGTTACCAAAATTATTGAAAAATAACAGGTCAACCATTTCTCATGTTATTTTATAGAGATTGGAGGCTAGAAATTACAACACATTGTTGTCAAAGTTGGTTGAAACACTTTCAAGATTTGGCAGAAGTGCCAACACGCTAAACCAAATGACTATTTGGAAAAAGAAAAGACTTGTTTCCTCCATGAAAGCCTGACCTTGAATAGTCAATAGTGTAACCCGGTTAGTACTTAGGTTATGTTTGGATTGAGGAGATGGAGGAGGCAGGGAGGGTATAGAGAGGAAAGGGAAACAATCCCCTTGTTTGGAAGATATTTAAAAAGAAGAGGGGAATTGGATTGCAGGGGACTCAATCCCCCTTCATTCCCTCTCCTTTCTCCAAAATCTCATACCCTTGAAATCTGAGGGTATGAGAAGGGATGTGAATCTTTTTTAGTTAATTTTTTTCTTTGTCTTTCTTGCCGTCTTCCTTATGCATTAGAATACAAAACATAATGGTTATATTGGAAATTTAATATTATAACCCTTCTCTTCCCTTTCATTTTCACTTAAACTTCCAAACAAGGGGAAGAGAGTTCTTTTCCTTTTCTTCATTAAATATCCAAGCAAGAATAGGGTAACTTCTCCTTCCTTTTCCTTTCTTTTATGTACCTTTCCTTCCCCTCCAGAACTGCCAAACATAGCCTTAGGTTTTACCTAATGGCTGCTTCCATTACCTTTTGTCATTTAAATAAGTTTCAGTATTTGTTACACTCCCATAAGCACAAACTGTAGTCACATTTGAATGAGGAGTTTTTGTTTACATAGTATACATTACAAAGTTCTTGCATATACATACATTTAGCATCTATGCTTTTCAAGATACTTGTTTGGAACTTTGTGGAGAGAAATGGAGGGAAAAGATTATTTACATTTCTGTTGTTCCTTGTTAGCTGGAAGAGACAAAGGAAAGAATATGTGAGTAAAATAAGAGGAAAATTATATATCTTAATTTCCCTTTTTTTTATTTATTTTACCCTGGTTACTTTTTAAATCAAATAAGGAAAACTATCCCCCCCCAAGAAAAAAAAAAAAAATGGGTCTCTCTCTCTCCCAAACCCAAAGGCAATTTTTACTTTGTCTGCCATGATCTCCTAATCATGCCACTTTCTTTTTCATTTCTCTTCCACAAGTTCAAACACAGCCTCATATAGTTATATCAAACAAAGATTTAGGATAATTAGCAAAAGTGGATACCATTTTGTGTTGGCAATTTTTAAATTATAAGTATTGAAAGATGTATTGGTGTGAGTCACATGGACAATTGTTTGACATGTTTTCCACTGAACATTTTATTAGAAGCAGTCTCCGTAACTTAGATTACATAATTTCTACTGCGTTATGTTTGGTAAGCTGTAGAGTGACACTCAGTGGACCCTTCTTTTGGATGGAGATAAGCATGGAGTTGGTCAACATTTAGGCTTGTTGAAATCTGCTTGTCTTCATATTGGTGCCACATAAAAAGTTGGAAACATGTCATTTATCTTCTTGTAGATCTTTGCACTTGAGGGAAAAAGGACAAAGGTATAATGAAAAGTATGAGCCATTGTTCTACCACACCGAGTCTATATTATCCGTGATTTTTCATTGGTTTTACATATGTCAGTCTTATCTTTTGTCGAGCATTTTCAAACATCAGGTGAATGTTTTATTTTACTAGTCAAAAGGTAAAACTATCGTGGAACATTTTCCTGTTTAGAATTTTTTTGGTGCCCTATTTTGAGGTATAGACTTTTTTGCATGGTTGGATTTGATACATGGTATATTGAGATCTTGTTCTATTAGGTGGCCTTCCTATTTAGACCTTTGGCTCTTTACATTATTTTGTACTATAATCTTCTCAATATATAGATTTTTCCTTTATCGAAAATGCATAGGAAAAAACAGTGATGCTTATGCTTTTCATAATCCTTTTTGGTAGGTAGCGAAATCACACCTGAGAGAGCTGTTAAACGGCATGGTTTGCGTGGGGGCCAGAATCATGAGGGAACTGGTTTGGACTTCCTAAATGATGAGATAGTTTCAGAGCATCTCACTCGGTACTAAGATTAATGCTTCTCATAAGTTTTATGCAAAACATGTTAAAAGTTCACCTTCTTTATAATGATGGAAAAATTTGTGAAAAACTTTTGTGTGCGATTGTTTTATATGTCGGAGGTTTGTTACCCTAATAGTTGGTAGTTATATGCCAACTATGGAAGAAATAAGTTAAAAGGAGAAACACGCGCAAGCAAGCGAGAATAATAATTTCACATATTAGATATTTGATAAAAAACATTTTAGAAGCCCGCCTTCTTTGCAGAGGTGGGACTAAGCCATGAAAGTATTGTTGTAGCAACCTCAGTGGACTAATTGGTTCAACATTTGAACTAGTGCAATTGAGAAATGGTGACTTGTTAGATTGGTCCAGGTGTTTTTTTCTTGTGGTTAAAAGATGGGTGTTAAATTGTTGACTGCTATCTCATCTAGAAGTTTAAGCTGATAAGAGAAGGATGATTTTAGTTCTATATTATTTGGACTCTCAATACGCCCCCTCTTGTGGCCAGACTTCACTGCATTACTAGGCCTTATATGATTGTGCTCAATGCATACAACTCATATTTTGATTCCATGTAAACTTGTGTTTTCTTGTTCAATTTAGAATAAAGTGTGACTTATTGTTAGAGTAGATTTGCAGCACTTCGCACTCACCAAGACACAAATAGAATCTCTCAAATCCTCACAACAACAAGAAATAGCAAAACATAGAAATGAAAAACACGACAAGAATTATCCTGGTTCAATCTTTTAAAGAAGACCTACATCCAAATTGCCCGAGGCGCTATTCTCCACTATTTTGAACGAAAACTTGAGAATTACATGCACTAGAACTCTCCCACAGCCTTATACATAGAACTGTATAGAGTTTCCCAACCCAAGATTACAAAGATATCCTCTCTTTACTCTCAAGTTGCCCTTGCGCATGCTCCTTTCTTTTTTATCACACGATAGGAAATTAGAATAGAATGCTAATACCCTCTCACCCGACCTCTATTTATAAAGTATAGAGGCGGTAGAAATAAAAGACTTATCTGGTAGTTACAACCAACTAACCGGCCTATATCACTAACCAACTCTTCTAGAAACATGCCTTCTAGAAGAACGCAAGTGATAAACAAATGCAACCTACTAATATTACAATAGAAAAAACTCTCTCGAGACAAACTTAAGCTAATCTAATACAAGTGATTACAACACTTATTTTGTTAATTTCCTAGAGTCTTGTTAATGTTGCTTCCTTTCAAGCTTGGAGAAAGGGGCAAGCTTATTGAAGACTGAGTGGACTTTGGCACAAATGAGAGTTGATCCAATATTGAGTATATCATTTAGTGACTTAATAATGATTTTAGTTCTCATGTACCAACCATGTTGGGAGGTACCTTGTATGGGAATGGCCATAGGCAACGAGTAGTTGTACTTGGGTAGTTACAACAGTGAGGGCTTGTACCTAGGGAGAGCTTATTTGATTGTACTCCCTAGAACATGGGGGCGGTTAGCAGCACATGGGCTGTTGGATTAGCATATGTATACAAGCTGTCCACGCCTAATTGACATGAAATACTAGAATCTAGATATTTCTTTGAATTTCTCTCTCTATCTTCTCTATGTCCCTCCGTTTCTCTATTCTTCTAATTCCCCCTAAGTTCTAATTCTCCCTCCTCCTTTAGAATCCCTCATCGTGATCGGTGAGAGCCTTGGTCAGATCTTTTGGGAGAGGACATTTTGGTATCAGAACAACGTTCTTGGATGATGTTCTTTTCCGTTAAGTTTGTCACCATGACCAATGGAACAAGAATGAAGTAGATGGAGTCACAACTACAAGAAGTCATGGTGGCAATGGCCGATATGCATGTGAGGATGGGTACTTTGGAGTCATCGATTGAAACAGTGGTGGAGACAAGGATTGACGTAGTGATGGAGTGATGGCGAGAGGAGAGTCAAGAATAGAGCAATCTGTTATGCGAGTAGACGTGTGATCAAATGAGACAGCAGATACAACAATTTATGAGGATGTTCTCTAGCCATCAATCGCTAAGGCTTTCTTTAGAATTTCCTCCTAGGGAGAGGTTGGAACCAATCCTTCCCGGAGTGGGGACAGGACATTGACCAGTAGAATCATTGGAGTTTGAGATTGAACCAAAGATTATGGGGGAGAACACTTTAGAGAGGAGACAAGAAACTTAGGCTAGTTGCAATTACCTGAGTGTCCTTGCACTAAAATTGGAGATACCACTGTTTGATGGAGAGAATCCAAGGTGGTGGGTGAGATGTTATGAGTGGATGTTCACCATGTACAACGTGCCCAATCAATAGAAAGTAACACTAGCTTCTGCCTATGGGAGATTCCTGGTTCCAAGGATAGATCTAGGTGAAGAAGGGTTGTCAGTGGAGTGAATTCACAAATGACTTATGTGAGAGATTAAGGGATATGAGTATGATGGACGTGGTTGAAGAATTCAATAAAGTCAAACAAGAAGGGACGATATAGGCCTATTAGGTCAAGTTTGAGGAGCTTTGATTGCTAATGTTGATCCATAACCCCTGAGACAAAATAGAGATTGAAAAGCTAATCAAAGATATGCTTCAAAGAGCTATCATTCAACCAAGCCGTAGCCCTTTTGCCTGACTCGTGCTACTTGTCAAAAAGAAGAATGTGACATGGCAGTTGTGTTGATTATTGTTAACTAAATGCCATCACCATCAAAGACAAGTTTTCCATACCCATCGTGGAAGATTTTCTTGATGAACTCAAATATGCCTCAGTTTTCCCCAAGTTAGATCTTGGGTTTGGCTATCACCAAATAAGAATGAGGCCTGAAGACATACCTAAGACAACTTTCAAAACTCACCAAGGGCACTATTAGTTCATAGTGATGCCTTTTGGGCTTACCAACTCCCCAACTACTTTTCAAGCATTGATGAACCAAATTTTTGAACCTTACTTATGTAAATTCATGCTAGTATTTTTTGATGACATTCTTGCATACAACCCGTCTTTTGCCCAACATCTAGACCACCTAAAAACCACTTTTGAGGTCCTTAGATTCAACAAATTGTATGTTAAGGAGTCAAAATGTTCCTTTGCATAGAGACATGTAGAATATTTAGGGCACATCATCTCAAATGCTGGGGTAAGCACCGATCCAAGCAAGGTGGCAGCCATGGTTGCTTGGCCTAGGCCTACCTATTAAAGAAAATATTACATGAAGCTGCTATTTCTAGCTGTTAATATTGTATTTGATGTGTTGTTCTTTAATTATGTTATATTTGTTGTTGTATGGTGTAGTAGACAATCTTAATCTTGCGCTTATGTTATGGTTTAGGCTCTTGCTGAGTATATATAATCAGCATAACCTTATTTTATGTTGTCTTTGGATCATTCGTATATTCGAGTAATATTCAGAGCTTTTCTTCCTTTTTCTGTTTGTGCCCTAGCCTTTGCTCTAGCTTGTCAATCGCATGGTATCAAAGCTGCAACCATCCAATACAGATCATAGTGCCTCATCTTTCCTTCCACCTCATTCATCTTCATCTTTGTCCTCTACCTCGCAGTCAGATTTTGTTGCAATGGCAAAGCTTTCAACTACATACCTATTAGGCTTGATCCGAACAACTATATTTTCTGGAAGGCACAGATTTCAGCAACAATTTGAGCATTTGACCTTAGTCCTTCCTTAATAAAGCATCGCCTCCAGCTAAGTATGTGACAGATCTATCACGATCCAAGGATCCATAGAAGGGCAATATAGTAATAGGTTGATAATAGTTGTTAGAAGATTTTTTTAGATATTTTAGCATTTGGTTAGAAGCACATCGGTGCTGTTATGCAGTTAGTTAGGAGCAAATATGCCTGTATAAGGCTATGTAAACAGATGGGATTTGGATGCTTGAATTGATTAAATGAAATCTGATTCTCTTTCTACAATTCTCTCCATTCTCCCTCTTGTTTCTCTCTACATCCTCCCCCCATTTCTCTCTACATCCTCTCCCCATTTCTGTCCATTTTTCCTCTCCAATGTTCTGTTCTTGAGTCTATTCCATCAAATCCTTTTGATTGTCGATCCAATCCTAGGCTAAACCCTAGGTACATGACAAATTGGTATCAGAGCCAACGATTCTCGGCTATGATTCCGTCAAATCCTATTACAACGATTTGAGTTTGGCGAATTTCGATGGTTTTGGAGTGATTGGACAGTGATTGGGCTGTAGTTGTCCCTGGCTTGGGTTCCGATTCGATTAGAAGGCTACTGAAATTAATTTCAGTGATTAAAACTAGAGTACGGAGGTGGTTGATCCATTGCGTTAGGCGGTTCTGATCGGCAATTCAGTTGCAGATCAGAGGCACTCATGTTTGAGTTTTGAAGACGAAGACGACCATTGAATCTCGGAATTGATTCTGACACACAAGGACGTTAGTGTTGGCTCAGATCTGAAGGAGTGGCTTCGGCTAAGACTCTGCTGGTCGAGTTGAAGGAACTGATTGGAAGCATTGTCGATTTTTGGAGGCGAAGCCCGCAGTGACGCTCGGTTGTGAAACTCAAGTGTGTTGCCGACTTTTGGAGGTGACTTCGAAGGATGGTATCAGGCTAGTGAATTTTTAGATTCGACCATGATAAAGGAGGTGAGATACAACCACAACTCTCGACAACCCAGGCGAATTCAAGGAGCTATTTGCTAGTGGTCCTAACAAGGAAGTGGGTGTTGTGGCCGAGTTAATTGCAGTAGGTTTGGCGATTGTGTAGCGGGTTCCTCACGGTGGTGTAGTGGGTGTTGCGACCATTTTCAAATTACGGTCGGTGATTGGGCAGAACCAGAGGAAGGATTCGAGGCGAGTCCAGCAGTCTGGGTGAACGGATTGAACACCACCGATCGGAAATATCGCCTAATCGGGATTGGGAGGAGTTCCACTCACGAAGGCTGCTGAACGTAAAGGATCACAGGAAGTGCCCTGGGCTTCCGGTTCGACTCGTGGAGGAGAAGCAGAAGGTTCGACTACGAAGGCGAAGTAGCAGTTTGATTCGTTGTTGTGCCCAAGCTGCTGCAATCACGGTTTGGGAAGATCGCTGAACCATTTCAATTCTAGCGAGCAGTGAAGGCGTGAAGTGGATGTAGGTCTGAACGATCCTGAATCTGTAGCGTTCGCGAGCAAGTCAGGAGGCTGTTTATCCATTGTGTTAGTCAGCTTTAATTGGCAACTCAGCTGCAAGTCAGAGTGGCGCAACGGATTCGCTGGATTTCGTGTGAGAAGTGGATACTTCCAGTTTATCCAACTCGTTGATTGTTGGTGCTTGAGGCTGTGAACAAAGGGAAATTAAGGTTAATTTTGGCTTTGAATTTTGGGTTAACTTGTTTGAAGAAGAGCAGTATGTATATTGCTTCTCGGTCTTCAAAGTAGGTTGTTGGTGAAAAGTTGGCCATGGGGAGTAGTGCATATATGAGACCATTGGAGTCTCAATTGCGGCAGAAGAATGTTGCATTTTCAGTGGGAAATTTTGCTTGTGAATCCATGGGAAGCAGTGGAAGCATGAGGCAATTGGAGCCTCAATGGCAGCAGAAGAAGGTTGCAATTTCAGCTGGCAACAACAAGAATCAAGAGTAGTTTATTCAGAAGAATCAGGCTTGGGAAAGGTTGGATAATGTGTCTAGCCGAATTGACAAGGGAGTAAGTAGTGGGATTCATGAAACGTGCGAGGAATTCGGTCATATGTTTTGCGAGAAGTTGTAGGAGTTTGCGATAATACTGACTAAGAAGTATTATTACAACTTCTCGGTGGAATATTTCGATGATTATCACAGAAGTTAGGACTTCCTTAAAATGGAGCAGCTAAGACAAGAGTTAATACACTTGAATGTGCTGAATGAGGGCTGGCAGAAAAGAAGTGAAGGGTCAATGAAGGGATTTACAGAAGAAGCAAGGCCCCTTGCATTACCGCGGGTGATGAGCCCATTATATGGAGAATCGACCAATGTGGGGAATGTGATTGCGGGGAAAGCTAAGGAGTCCTTGGCTTGGGTTAAAATAGGCAACGAGAAGGTGGAGACAACACTAGTTGGAGGATATCTTACCATCGACATAAAAGACTATAGCAATGAACAATATGATGGTGTTGCTGCCATTTCAGAAGGGTCAAGCTAGATTGTAGAAGATGTTGATTTCTCTTCTAGCCAAGGGAAGTTTTCTTTGAATTATGACCTTGATAGTAGTTCTATCCACCAACACCAGATTCAAAGTGGTGAGGAATTCTTGAAGCCAGTTGTAGCTAGGGAAAAGCTAAAGGAGGCAGTTGAAGAAGTCAAAGGTTTTGTCAAAAGGAACAAAACTCCCACTGTTGTGTTGGTTCTTCCTCCAGTTGGCAAATCTGAATGCTTGTCTATTACATTGAAGGACGAACAGATGGCTGGAGAACTAGTTAGTCAACCCTCTGTATTCAAAACAACACACAACGAAGATGATGAGAAGAGGGGAACATATGTGGTAGTTGGTCGGTTGTGTGAGTTTCGGAATGATCGACATTTGAAGGCTGTAGGGTTGCAGATTTCAGCTGCTACTTGCGACAAGGAGTAGTTAAATCCATTGAAGGCATTTGATGTGGACACATTGACAGGTTTTGGCATTATATTGGATCCTCAGACTATGGGTACTAGCAACCTTAATTTGGCAACTATTGCAAACCCAAGGGGAATAGTATGTTACTCTTTGGAGGAAGATCTAGCCTTGTCTGCAATGATTATCATTTTTGTTTCAATTGAGAACCTAAAAATGAAGAAAAAGAGACCTAGAAGGAGGAAGAAGGAAAGAAGGATGAACCATATAGAGAAGGCTGGAATTGGATGAAGAGCCATGGCTACTTATTGTAAGTTCTTGGGGACAAGAACTCTCTCAAGGAGGGGGGAATTGTCATGACTCAAGGATCCATAGAAGGGCAATATAGTAATAGGTTGATAATAGTTGTTAGAAAATATTTGAGATATTTTAGCATTTGGTTAGAAGCACATGGGTGCTGTTATGCAGTTAGTTAGGAGCAAATATGCCTATACAAGGCTATGTAAACGGATGGGATTTGGATGCTTGAATTGAATAAATGAAATCTAATTCTCTGTCTACAATTTTCTCCAGTCGGCAGTCGCCCTCTTGTTTCTCTCTACTGCTCTCCCTCATTTCTCTCTACATCCTCCCCCCATTTCTGTCCATTTTCCCTTTCCAATGTTCTGTTCTTGAGTCTATTCTATTAGATCCTTTTGATTGTCAATCCAATCCTAGGCTAAACCCCAGGTACATGACAAGATCTTAATGCTGGCGAAGAAGGAGCGCCTATGATGAATCTTGAATTTTTGAGTTGATGCGATTAGATCAGCTGTTGCTTGGGTGGCTTTTCTTGATAATTGACAAGGAAGTCTTGGCGCAGGTGATTCATTGCGAATCATCTGCCGAGATATGGTCGTCACTTGAAAACTCATACTCTCTTCAAACAATTGCCAAGTCTTTTCAATTAAAGCAGCAACTTAGGTCAGTTAAGAAAGATTCCTTGTCTATAAATGACTACATTCTTAAGATCAAAACTATAGGCCACTCGCTGCCATAGGAGAGCCTCTAAGTGATAAGTATTTGCTTCTTGCAATCCTCAATGGACTGGATTATGAATATGAGACGGTTCTCAATCTTATCACCTACCAAATGGATGATATATATCTTGAGAAGGTCCAGTACTTATTACAGATGCATGAGCAAAGATCTGTCAATGTTGAGTCAGTTATGTCATCTTCTATGCATGTAAATATGACTGCATACACACCGAGGAGTTTTAGAAATTTGGTGCATAATAGAGGAGGTTTTGCACCAAATAGAGGTGGTTTTGTAAATTGAGAGGGAAGAGGTAGAGGCAGACAATTGGGAAAGAAAATTTATTGTCAGTTTTGTGGCAAGTCAGGGCACTTTGTTGATAAGTGTTTTCATCGGTTTGATAGAAACTTTCAGTGAAATTCTGCTCCTATGTCTAGTCCAAATTTTGAAAGGCCTCCAATGGTTTTCCAATCAGATTCACGAGTGTTTCTAGCCTCCCTTAATGATTCTAGCGAGGCCTACATGAGTGATCTAGGTTCTGTCCGAGGAACTCATTATAATAATTTTTCACGGCCTATTGATAATACATCTTTGTCACAACCTTCTTTAACAGATTCAACTTGGTTTGTTGACTCCGGAGCCACAAATCACATAACCTCAAACCTTAGCAATCTCTCTCTTCATGCACCTTACAACAGTAGTGATAAAGTCCCCGTTGGTAATGGTAAGCAACTCATTATCTCTAATGTTGATCTTGGACATTTGTATACTCAAACCAAACCTATTTCCACTATTTCTTTGCCAAATGTTTTGCATGTTCTAATAGAGCATTGATACACTACACATATCAGCGTAGGGGTAAGAAAGGAGGCAAGAGGGCAATTGAGGAAAAGGATACAAGGGTAGCATTGTCAGAGGCGGTTAGGAATAACAACCTCACGTGGCTGTAATCGTCGGCGGAATCCATATAAAAGGGAGAGGAAAGAAGAGAGAGGGTGTGAAAGAATTCAAAGAAGATTCTGGGAGAGGAGGCCCTCTTGAATTGGCCTTTGTTTCATTTTTTTATGTTCTTCCATCGTTTGTTAGTTTTCTAGAACTAAGCATTGTAAATCGGACTTCTTCTATTGATTTGGTTAGTGAAATTGGAGTTTGAGTGGGTTTCCTATCATGTTCCTGACATGAAAAAGAATCTAATTAGTGTCTCACAACTTACAAGAGACCATGACCTTGTTGTTGAATTTAACTCTAGCTCTTGTTTGATTAAGGACAAGAGTACTGGGGAAGTGCTACTCAAAGGATTCTTGAGGATGGGCTTTATCAACTGAGTTCAACACTTGATCTTCTTGTTTCCAGTGCTCTAGTCTAGCCTATCGAGTCTAATTCTATTGCTAGCAGTACATCTTTGTTAGAATGTAATGTTTTTCCTTCAAATAAATGTAAGGGACAACTTCCATTTTGTCATGGACTGTCACCTAGTGTTCATGTAGCACAAAATGAAAGGATGTATGGTCAATGGCATGCCAAGCTAGGGCATCCATCATCTAATGTATTGCATTTGATTCTTAATAAAATTCATCATTCTTGTTCTCATTCAAATGTTTCCTTTTGTGATTCGTGTAAGTTTGGAAAATTTAGTCAACTTCCTTTTGCTGATTGTCCAATTACAGCAAAGAAACCTCTTGAATTGATTTACTCAGATTTGTGGGGTCCTCCTCCTACTTTGTCTATTGAAGGACATCAGTATTATATCATCTTTGTGGATGCCTATACAAAATATACATGGCTATACCCCTTGAAACTTAAATTAGATGCCTTGTCCACATTTATAACCTTTCATAAACTTGCTGAAGTTTAGTTCCAAACCAAACTAAAGGCCTTACAAACAAACAATGGGAGAGAGTTTAAGATGTTTTTACCCTATCTTCATAGCTGTGGCATACAACCACGTTTTACTTGTCCTTATACTCATCAACAAAATGGTGTTGTCGAGAGGAAACATAGGCACATAGCAGAAATAGGGCTTACTTTGTTGTCTCATGCTAACATGCTATTAAAATTTTGGGTTGAAGCTTTCCAAACAACTATCCATATTATCAAATTGCTTCCCTCCTCTTCTCTCAAATTTAAAATACCTTTTGAACTTCTCTATCACAAGCAATCTAATTATTTGATGCTGCAACATTTTGGTTGTGCTTGCTTTCCTTACCTACGCCCTTATAACAAGCACAAGGTTGCCTTTTATTCAACCTAGTGCATTTTCATTGGGTATGGTCATGTACAAGCAGGTTATAAATGTTTGCATCCTTCTGGTCGAATTTACATCTCTCGACATTTGCAATTTAATCTAGATGAGTTTCCATTTGATCTCTTATTCTCTTCTCCTACTACTTCTCAGCCTTGTACAAATGGATTTTCAACTCTCTTTTTCGAGTTTCTTTCTACTCCTGCTTCCTCTACAGTAGCACGACCTGTGTCTTATTCCTTATCAAACACTGCTTCCTCACAATCCACAGATTCTTCCTCTATTAATTCTTCTACTACTGTTGCCATTCCTTGGCCTTGTGCTAGACCTGCAGCCCGTACCACTAAACATACAATTGTACCTCTTTCTTCTATTCATCCTATACTTACTAGGTCCAAGGCCAAGTAGCTTTAGTTTACCTCTCCTCATGCCAATTCTCTAGTGCATAGTTCTGTTCATAGGCCTTTTTAGACTCATGATGGGTTAAGGCTATGAAGGAAGAGTTCACAGCCTTGCAGCATAATCACACTTGGGATTTGGTTCCATTTTCTGAGGATATGAACCTCATTGGCTGCATGTGGGTGTATAGGATTAAGTATAATCCTGATGGTTGGGACATACATCAAGTAGATGTTAATACTTCTTTTTTGAATGGAGATTTGACTAAGGAAGTTTATATGTCTCAGCCTGAGGGGTTTATTGATGCTCGGTATCCCTCACATGTGTGTAAGCTAAGGAAATCGCTCTATGGCCTTAAACAGGTGCCTCGAGCCTGGTCCACTAATTTGAGAGTTGCTTTGTAGTCAGGGGGGTTTGTAAAGGCTGTGTTTGATGCCTCACTGTTCATTAAACGTACTTCTCAGTTTGTGCTGTTTGTATTGGTGTATGTTGATGATGTATTGATCACCAGTTTTGATTCTATAGCCCTTGGAGTTTTATACATGATTTGGACACAAATTTTTCTCTAAAAACTCTAGGATCTGTTCATTACTTTCTAGGGTTTGAAGCTCACAGAAATCACACTGGGATTTATCTTACTCAGTTTAAATATGCTTTGGATTTGTTGAAGAAGGCAGGTATGCAAGACTGTAAACCATGTGATACCCCTATGAATTTTGTTGTGTCCTTAATTGATGAGGGTGATTCCTTTGACAATCCATCTCTATGCTGTACCACCATTGGCTCCTTACAATATTTTGACCTACACTAGGCCGGATATATCTTTTGCGGTCAATAAGCTCAGTCAATTTTTATCCTCTTCTAAACAACAACATTGCATAGCTTGTAAGAGGTGCTTAGGTATCTCAAGGGTACCCTTGGTCTAGGCCTATTTTTCTCACTAGCACCTATTGATTTACCATTGATTGTATATACTGATGCGGATCATGCTGGTTGTAAGGTTAGCATGCGGTCTACTAGTGGTGTTTGTGTGTTTCTTGGGCACAATTTGATAGTTTGGAGTTCAAGGAAGCAAACAGTGGTTGCCCAGTTAGTTGGAGAGGCTGAATATAGGGCTATTGCTCAAGAGGTGATTGAAATATTATGGCTGAAGTCTCTGTTTTCAGAACTGGGGTATCATTGTGGTCAAACACCAATAGTGTGGAGTGATAATATGGCTGGTAAAAGTATTGCTGAAATTTGGTGTTTCATTCTTGCACTAAATATATTGAGATTGATGTACACTTTGTGTGAGAAAAGGTTGAAAATGGTGAGGTTGAAATTCGGTATGTGCTTACTTTACATTAGTTAGCTGGCTTCTTCACTAAGAGATTGCCAAGGAGCAGGTTTTGATATTTGTGTGATAGATTTAATCTAAAGGAATCACCTATTCAAGCAGCCTCAGCTTCTCAAGCGTTTACAAAAAAGCAACTGGTCAGAAGGGATCTCAATTGAGGGGGAATGTGAAAGAAAATATTACATGAAGCTGCTATTTCTAGCTGTTAATATTGTATTTGATGTGTTGTTCTTTAATTATGTTATATTTGTTGCTGTATGGTGTAGTAAACAATCTTAGTCTTGTGCTTATGTTAGCGCCTCTGTTATGTTGGTGGTTTAGGCTCTTGCTGAGTATATATAATCAGCATAGCCTTATTTTGTATTATCTTTGGATCATTCTTATATTTGAGTAATATTAAGAGCTTTTGTTCCTTTTTCGTTTGTGCCCCAGCCTCTGCCTTAGCTTATCAGTCACACTACCAATGTTAAGGGCTTGGGGGGTTTCTTGGGATTGACTGGCTACTACCGGAGGTTTGTATAGGATTATGGAGTAATTAGCCATCCCCTCACTGAGTTTGATAATATTAGGAGTACTAGAATCCTCTCAATTTAATGCCAATCTCTCTCACTCTTGGTCGAAACCAGAAACAACAGCAGAAATAATAAATTGAAAAACAAGAACAGAAAAAAACGGAATTAAAAGAGTAAGAATGCACAAACCAAACAATCACAAGAGACACCAAGATTATTCTGGTTCGGATTGCACCAGTTGCAACCCTACATAGTACATCCAACGTCCAAACCCCCACAGAGCAGTTTTTCTTTTATTGATTAAATTGATAAGTACAATGGCAGCCCTTCTCTTTCTATACTTGAGTACAACAATCCCTCATTCCACAAGATTACAAAGCTACCTTTCTAGCCTTTCTCTCATAATGAAATTGCACCCAATAACAATAGAAATGAGAAGATGATTGATCACTTTCTATTCCATCCGAGTACAATCTTCTTGGAGATTACAAAGAACTTTCTTGGACACAAGTCTTTCCTCTCACACACTGCACTTCGAACATAGAGAATGAGAATGAATCATATTGCACACACACCCCATGCCTTCTATTTATAGAGTAGGTGGATATCCCAATGAAGACATAAACATATTTACAGATTAACCCCCCAACTATCACTAATTATAGATTGGGATATAAACTCTTATTTAATTCTTCATTGACCCTCAAATGTATTGTTTTTACTGATCTTCTTATCCTATACTCGAGATAATTTTTTAACAGAGTTGTTGAAAAATGAAGGGTTCAAATGGGGTTACAAGGCAGAGGAAACATTTGAGAAACTCAAGAAGGCAATGAGTGAAGTGCCAACCCTGGGGTTACCAGACTTCAATAAGCCTTTCATTTTGGAAACGGATGCAAGTGCTACTGGAATTGGGGCTGTCTTGATGCAGGAGGGTAGGCCTTTAGCATTCCACAATTAGGCCCTAGCCCCCTGATACTTGGGTTTGAGTATATATGAGGAGTTGTTGGCAATATTGATGGTAATGGACAAATGGAGACATTATTTGAAAGGGAGCTAATTTGTGATTAAGACGGACCATGAGTCTAAAATTTTTGTTACATCAAAAGTTATACACACAATTGCAAAGGAAGGGAATGGCCAAGCTTACGGATTTAGATTATGTTATATAGTATAGGAAGGGAAGGGAAGGGAGAATATAGCTACTGATGTACTGTCAAGATGTTTTGAAGAAGGAAGCTCAACCGCTATCACATCTGTTGTTCCAGATTCGTATCAAGATGTGACATCTAGCTATGGAATGGATATGAGCACTAAGGAGTTACTTGAGCAGTTAGTGATGGACCCCTTGGGTAAGCCCAAATACACCCTTACTAATGGCTTAATTAGATATCAAGGTTGGTTGGTAATAAGGGGTGATGATCAACTAAAGAGGAGGATTTTAGAGGCCTTACATGAGTCTCCCATAGGGGGGCATTCGGGTATAGTGAATACCTACCATAAGGTAAAACAACTTTTTCATTGGCTGGGATTAAAGAAGCTTGTGATGGAGTTTGTATTGAGCTGTGATATTTGTAAAAGATGCAAGTCTGAAACAATAGCCATCCCAGGTTTGTTACAATCATTTGCTATTCCAGGGCAGTCGTGGGAAAGCATATCCATGGACTTTATTGAAGGGGGAAGGGATTGCATAATGGTAGTGGTAGACCGGTTCACAAAGTATGCCCATTTTCTTTGCTTAACCCATCCTTACACTGCTCAAGAAGTGGCTAGGCTCGCCCCTAGGGCACAGGTCAAGTGGTTGGGCCATGAGAAGTTGGGATTCGCATCAGTAGGTTGTGGGTTCGATTCCTTGCCCTGCGCAGTGTCACAAAGCCTCCACCTGCGATTTACCTCCTCTACCGAAATCGAGGGCACGAGCGGCGGGGGACTGTGCAAGGGCGGTAATCCCAAAAAATGACTAGGCTCTTCTTATACCAGGTGGTGAAGTTCCATGGTACCCCTCAAGCAATAGTTTTTGACAGGGACAATTTTTACAAGTTTGCTATGGAAAGAGTTGATGATAATATTAGGGGTTAAATTGCACATGTCCACTGATGGTTAAACATAGAGAGTGAACTAGTGTTTGGAGACCTACCTACGTTGCACCTGCTTCCTATAGCCTAAGAGTTGGCACAAATGGTTAGCCCTGGCTCAATGGTGGTACAACTCCAACTACCATAGTACTATAAAGACGTCTACCTTTGAGGCTCTTTATGGTTACAAGCCACCCCTCTTACCAGCCCTAAACAATTCAACCACTGTGGCAGCCTTTTACACCTATCTGCAACATAGATCGCAGGCCTTGCAATTGTTAAAGATTGAATTGGCTACATCTAAGAACCGCATGAAGCAATTTGCAGACACAAGGAGGAGTGAACGGGAGTTTAAGGTTGGGGATGAAGTATACTTAAAACTCAAACCAAGGTACCTCAAAGCCTTATTGCAAGGACCCATTTCAAAATTGAGCCCTAGGTTCTATGGTCCTTTTCCAATTACTGCTAGAATTGGAAATGTTGCCTATTGGCTTCAATTACTTGAAGACTCCAAGATCCATCCAGTATTTCATGTCTCTTCTTAAGAAATCCGTGGGGACACAACAAGTGAGTTCTTCTTTGCCTACTATTCCTAATACAACCAACAGTATCATGGAACTAACAACCATAGTGGACTAGTGAGTCATCTATAAAGAAGGCGCCCCTATCACTCAAGTCCTTATCCAGTGGTCTAACCTTCATTCGGACAATAACACATAGGAGTACCTTCTGGATTTACTCTAGCAATTTCCTCAAGTTGCCAACCTTCTCTGAATTTCTTGAGGACAATAAATTTGTGAAGGGGAGGGCAATTGTTATGTACCATGTAGGGAGGTACCTTGTATGGGAAGGGCTATAGGCAATGAGTAGTTGTACTTGGATAGTTACAATAGTGAGGGCTTGTGCCTAGGGAGAGAGCTTATTTGATTGTACCACCTAGAACGTGGGGGCGGTTAGCAGCACATGGGCCGTTGGATCAGCATATATATACAAGCTGTCCACTCCTAATTGACAAATGAAATACTAGAATCTAGATATTTCTCTGAATTTCTCTCTCTGTCTTCTCTATCTCTCTCCGTTCTTGTTGATTCCCGTAGGATACATAGAGGAAAGGATAAGGATTAGGATTTGAAGCTAATCTAATATGTGGTTTTAAGAAATTGCTAAAATCGGTTTAGGATACTTTCTTAATTCTAGTTTAGGATATTTTCCTAAACTTTGTATAGGTAATCTTTTCTAATTTCAACTATTGTAATCTTTCCTATGTTGTAATTCCTCAACCCTATAACTAGGGCTGCATTGTTGTGTGTAAAACATGAATGAAGGTATTCCATTCTCACATGGTATCAGAACCTTTGCGATTAACCCGTGTTATCCTCTCATTTTGATCTAATCCCAATGTGCCTTCATTGCACCATATTGTCTCCTTTCATCCTACTTGTTTAGCCAAACGATCCTCCAATTATGTTAGAAATCTCTAAGACTACTCCGTCCATGGCAACGACAGAGGCTGTCTCATTCAATCAACCAATCGGAAATCCTCCTAACAGTGAGTTACAGGGAATGCATCATTCCTATTGACTAGATGGTAGGAACTACCTTCAATGGTCACATCTTGTAAGGACTTTCCTAAAAGGTCGAGGGATGATAACCCATTTAACTGAACCAACCCCCAAGACTTCAGATCCCACATTCATAGCATGGAATATTGAGGATTCAATGCTTAGTACCACTTATTTTTGTCTTAATCTCAAATATCACCAAAGCATCTTATACTTTAGAATAGGTACGCTTAATAGTTTCCCAAATATTGAGGATTCAATGATCATGTCCTGGCTTTGGAGTTCCATGCAACCTGAGGTAAGCAGAAATTACATGTTTTTATCTTTTGCAAAGGATATTTGGGAAACTATTAAGCGTACCTATTCTAAAGTATAAGATGCTTTGGTGATATTTGAGATTAAGACAAAAATAAGTGGTACTAAGCAAGGGTCATTAATGGTAATTGATTACTATAACAAGATGAATGGATATTGGCTTGAACTAGATCACTACTAGGATATTAAGATGGTGTGTAGCAAAGATGTAGTCACCCTTCATACTATACTTGAATGAGACAGGATTGTAGAGTTCTTGGCTGGTCTTAATGTCGAGTATGATCAGGTAAGAGTACAAGTTCTTCGAAGAGAAACTTCCATCTGTCAATGAAGTTTTTTCCATAATTCGGAGTGAGGAGTATCGAAGGATAGCTATGCTCAGTGAATCTAATTTTGAGGGATTAGCCCTGCTGACTAATAAAGGGGAAGGAACCAAATTCAAGTCTCAATAGGGGAAGTTTGACTTGCACCCACAATCACAAAACTGTGAAGGGTTATGTTGCACCTATGTAAGGAGCCAAAGCACACTTGGGAAACATGCTTTAAACTGCATGGGAAGGAGGCAATTTTGAGTAAGATGGGAGGTTTCAGGAGTTTATCATCTAAAAACCAAGCCTATCTCTCAAACAAGGAGTAGGAGGGAACCACCACAGATAAGGAAGATTCAGCTACCACATCTGACCTAAGTTAATTGAATGCCAATGAAATCAGTAAGCTCAAGAGTTTCCTGAGAACCATTCAAGATGAGACTTGCTCTCTAGCACAAACAAGTACTTGTTTTCACTCTTGAGTCTTTTATTGCCTCACAAATCAATAGGAATGATTTGTGGATTCTAGACTCAGGGGCTATTGACCATATGTTCTATGAGCTAAATGTATTTGAAACCTATAAGCTGCTAGGAACTTCCAAAAGAATCATCATAGGCAATGGAAACTCAATTCTTATAACCGGTCAGGGCAGGGTAACCCTTAGTCTTGTTCTTCCTATAAAACAGGTTCTGCATGTACCTAAGCTATCTACCAATTTGACTTTTGTCCATCAGCTCACTAAAGATTTTAATTGTCGTGTTATTTTTTCTCCTCATACATGTGAATTTTAGGCACTGGACACGGGGAAGATGATTGGTGCTACTAAGGAGCAGAATGAGCTGTATTACTTGAAGAGGGATAGTGTTTTTCCTAAAGGGGATCATCCTATGCTTGCCTGTTCATCTCAGTCTACTTCTACTCTCACTAACATATGGCTTCAGCACTTTTGCCTTGGCCATCCTCCTTTTACTTTGTTGAAAACTATGTTTCCTTTTGTATTCAAGGATTTAAGTGTTAGTAATCTTCATTGTGATGTGTGTGAAATGTCCAAGCATCACCGAATGTCTTATCCCATTAGTAATAAATTATCCTCTATTCCTTTTTCATTAATCCACTTTGATGTTTGGAGACCATCTAGGATTCCTAATTGTTTTGGAGCTAAATGGTTCATATATTTCATTGATGATTGTATTCGGATGACTTAGGTGTATCTTTTGAAGGATAAGGTTGCTATTAGTATTGTTTTCCCGCTCTTTCATAAAATGATCTCTACTCAATTTGGCTCTCTAATTAGAAAATTTTGTACTGTAATGCAAGGGATTACTTTAATCCATACTTGCATCAGTTTTTCTAGCAAATAGGAATTGTTCATGAGTCTTCCTGTATTGATACCCCTCAACAAAATGGATTGGCCGAACGAAAAATGAGCCATCTCTTCAATGTTACTAGGGCCCTTCTCGATCATCATCATGTTCCTAAACATTTATGGGGAGGAGCAGTCTTAACAACAACCTACTTAATCAACTGGGTTCCATCTAAACTCCTAAACCATCAAAGTCCTTTCAATGTTTATCTTCGTACTTTCTTGGTATTGATCTCCATACTCCTTTTCCTCTTAGAGTCTTTGGCTACATGTCATTTGTTCATATTCCAAAGCATCACTAGGATAAACTTGATCCTAGGGCCCTTAAGTGTATCCTTTTTGGCTATTCTCCTATCCGAAAAGGGTTACAAATGTTATCATCCTTCATCTAGAAAGTTCTGTGTGTCTAAGGATGTTACCTTTGTTGAATCTCAATCCTTTTTTGTGTCCTCTAGTCTTGGTCACTAGGGGGAGAATATATAATGTGGTGACCAAGTTGTTCTTCCTAGTGTTCTAAAAGGCGGCCTAGGCGTTAGGTGGCCTTTGGCCGTTGTGAATACAGGCAAATTGGCACCCTAGGTGTTTGGTCCAATCAATCAGGCCCAATCGACGCCTAGGTGGTGCCTAACAGCCTGTGACGCCTAATTTTCGAAGACTTACAAACTTACCTTGGCCTTAATTTCTCTCTTGGCCTTGATTTGTGTGTTTGGATTTGTGTTCGGTATTTTCCCTTGGCCGTAATTTTTCTCTCTCGTCATCGCCGCCGCCGCTAATCGTCTCTTCGATTTCTCTCTCGTGGCGGCGGATTTCTGTTGCCGACCGGGTGGGGGCGTTGGCGGTCCGAGCGGTGTTGGCGCGGGGCAGCAGTGCAATCGGTGGATGCGGGTTTGAGAGAGAGAGAGAGAGAGAGAGAATACTAAAATAGTAAAAGAATGAAAAAAATAAAAAATAAAATAAAATTTTCTATAAACCCTGCCCTTCTCTACAAATAGCATATTGCTATGAATTCTAAAGCCATTCTCTACAAGTAGCATATTCTTATGTATTCTAAACCATTTTCTACAATTACCCAAGCATATTTCCTAGGCCCGCCTAGGCCCCAGGCTAGCGCCCAACTAGCGTTTAGCGTGTTTTAAAACACTGGTTCTTCCCAGCTTAGATTTGGTTCCTATGAGATTCAGTGAGACAGAAGTAGTTGCTCAATCTGACTCATCTGCTCACTCACGTAGCTCAAGTGAGCAGGACTCACCTAACCAAGCAGAGCAGCCATTGACTGTGCTGCCATCTCCTTGGTAAGGTTTAAAGGCTCTTCCTATGTGTTCAAGAGAAGATCACAGCTTATTTTGCATCCTTAGCCTAGATTAATATCAGTTTCCAGCTCAGGTACTGAAGTCACTCATCCCTTGATTCCTTCTAACTCTGTTCCTAATGACTTGGATCTCCCTATTGTTGTTAGAAAATGGGTTAGAAGTTGTACTCAACATCCATTGGCTAATTATATTTCCTGTCATTGTCTTCCCCAAAAGCACAAAAGCTTCCTAACTTCTATAGATTCCATTGTGATCCCTAAGATAGTTGACGAGGCTTTAAAAGATTAGAATTGGAAGCAAGCTATGCAAGAGGAGATGAGAGCTTTGGAGAAGAATCAGACTCGGGAACTAGTGCTTAGACCAAAGGGGGTTATTTTAGTGGATTGTAGGTGGATTTTTAACTTGAAATACAATGCAGATGGTACATTAGAAAGATATGAGGCTCGCTTAGTGGCTAAAGGCTGCATTCAAATATATGAAATTGATTATGTAGAGACCTTTGCACCTGTAGCAAAGATGACAGCAGTTCGAATACTCTTACCTCTAGCAGCATGCTATGGGTGGTAGTTATAGCAACTTGATGTGAATAATGCTTTTCTTCATGGGATTTAGAGAAAGAAGTGTACATGGAACCACCACTAGGATTCAATAAAGGAGATTCAGGTAAAATATGTAAACTTAAAAAGGCACTCTATGGCCTTAAGCAATCACTGAGGGCTTGATTTGATAGATTCTCTAAGGCAATGAGACACATGGGATATCACCAAAGCAGGGAAGATCATACACTATTCATTAAGACTCAATGAAGAAGAAGGCGACAACTTTACTGGTTTATATGGATGATATAATTGTTACAGGTAATGATATTGAAGAATAGAGAGTCTTGAAAGAAAGTCTAGCCCAAATTTTTGAGATTAAGGATCTTGGTATACTCGAGTACTTTCTGGGAATAGAAGTGGCCTATTATAAGGCAGGTATTTTTTTGTTTTAACACAAGTGTACCCTGGATTTGTCAAAGGAAACAAGTCTTTGATAGAGCTCGTCCTCTTTGATTGAATTTAGCCAAATCTGTAGGAAACAAAACTCCTAATTACAGTTGGGTTTGCAACCTCTATAAAAGAAAACGATTACAAATTCAAAGAAGAAAACAATAGATGTTGACCGATTTGAGAGGGCCGTCTTCTCTCCCAAAAATCCTTTCAATTTCTCCACATGCTTCTCTCTCTTTCTCTCCTCCCTTTTATACCTACTCCTTTGCTCGTTCCAGCCTCATGCCTGATTATTTCCCTCTAACTAGCTTATAACTCTTTTACCCTTGAGTTATTTTACTTGGTTGCCCCCCCCCCCCCCCCCCCCTACTTTTCCCCTCATTCTTTCTTCTTTGATAAGTTTATTTAATGGGAGTCTTAACAGTCTTCTAGGAGGCAAAGGAGTTGGCACCCCTGTAGAGCCTAACATTAAATTTGTAGAAAATCCTAAATAATCAACCGGTGATAAGGGGAGATATCAGAGATTGGTAAGTTGTTTGATCTATCTCTCACATACCAGACCAGACATTGCATTTTCTGTCAGCCTAGTAAGCCAATTTATGCATAGTTGAATCGAGGAACACATGTAGGCAACAGTGTTCTAAAATGCACTAGGTGCTAGTCGGGCGCCTAGGACCTAGCGCTTAGGTGGGGCCTAGGAAAACTATTGTTTTTTAAATTAAAATTCATATTATCCCAAATGCACATACAAAAATTTATATATATAATATATATAAATCTTCCTCTCTCTCTCTCTCTATATATATATATATATATATATATAGCCTGCAAAATGCAAACAGAACGACAATGAAGAGACGATGACGAAGATGGGTTGGTTTGGGTTCGGAGAAGAGAACGACGACAGGATCGATTTGGAGAGGAGAACAACAACGGGTTGGAGACTTGCATAGTGGCGAAGGGAGAAGAGAACGATTTAGCTGCGGTGTGGCGACGAGGGAAAGAGACGACGGATATAGGTTGTAGCGGTAGCGATGAAGGGGGAAAAGTGAGGAGAATTAGGGATTTCTTTGAGGAGAAGGTTGAAGTATCACGTGAAGTAGGGAAAGGGGGCGATTTCCAAAACGATGCCCGCAAAAAAGTCAAGCGACCCAGGCGGCTAGGCATCGATTGGGTCTGATTAATTGGGCCCGACGCCTAGGAGATCGACTTCCTTGTATTCATTGCGGCCAGGGGCCGCCTAATGCCTTGGCTACCGCCTAGGCCGTGTTTTAGAACATTGGCAGGCAGTAAAAAGGATCCTATCCTATTTGAAAACAACACCGGGCAAGGGAATTTTGTTTAGGTCAGGACAAGATTTGGATATTAGAGGTTACACAGATGCGGATTATGCATGTTCCCTAGCTGATAAATGGTCTACAATTGGATATTGTGTGTTCTTAGGAGGGAATTTGGTGTCTTGGTGAAGTAAGAAGCAGAATATTGTGACTAGGTTTAGTGTTGAAGTAGAATTCAGGGTCATGACACTCGGTCTATGTGAATTGTTATGGCTAAGGATTGTTCTAGAGGATCTAAAAGTCACTACCAATGGACCAATCAAGTTATTTTGTGATAACCAATCGGTTATTAGTATTGTACATAATCTTGTGCAGTATGACAGGACAAAGCATATAGAGATGTACCGGCATTTTATAAAGGAGAAGTTGGAAGTAGATCTGATTCATATCCCCTATATTCCCTCTGGAAAACAATTGGCTGATCTACTGACAAAGGGGCTGGCTGTTAGAAGGTTTGAAGACTTGGTATGCAAACTGGGAATGATAGATATTCATTCACTAGTTTGAGGGGGAGTGTTGATTCCCGTAGGATACACAAAAGAAAGGATAAAGAAGGATTAGGATTTGAAGTTGATCTAACATGTGTGTTTTTTAGAAATTGCTAAAATCAGTTTAGGATACTTTCTTAATTCTAGTTTAGGATATTTTCCTGAACTTTGTATAGGTAATCTTTTCTAATTTCAACTATTGTAATCTTTCCTATGTTGTAATTCCTCAACCCTATAACTAGGGCTGTATTGTTGTGTGTAAAATATGAATGAAAGTATTCCATTCTCACAGTTCTCTATTCTTCTAATTCCCCCTAAGTAGTTCTAATTCTCCCTCCTTTAAAATCCCTCATTGTGATTGGTGAGAGCCTTGGTCAGATCCTTTGGGAGCTGACATTTTAGTTCTTAATGTTCGACAGAATTCTATAACTTCATAAATATATGCGTGTTTGTGTGTGTGTGTGTGAGAGAGAGAGAGTGCATGAAGAAAATATGTGCATATTCATTTAAATTTGGGTTCCTACCAGTTAATTAATTCTCATGATGTAATAATGCAAAGAAGTTAAACTGCATTCCATTTGGGTGATAGCTGTGTTAAGTTTTTTATTTGTTAAGCTGTGATAGTGATGTTAAATTTTATAAGCATTTTGTATGGAAAAGGCATTCTGATGTTTGCATGGCTTCAACCTTTATTCTGTGTAAAGAATTTCCTTTTGGATTTAACTTATATTGAAATCATTATTGGAGGCTGTAGAGTGTAGACCTTTGCATTAGTTGTCTTATTTATTATTTATACGCTTATGAATATGTAGACATACTAGGAGCAGACATGCCTGTTTCTGTTGAGGGAGATAGGTTTGAACTGTAATTTTTTGATTTTCACACTTCCAACCCAACTAGTGCGAGGCTTAATTACTGTAATTTACCTTTGTTTTATGACCACATTTTGAGTATGACTTGTCTGTTTCTCATATTGTTAGGAATATTCAGTTCTTTGGCATTGAGTCCCAGCAAAAAGTGTCCGCATCATATGTTGTTGTCATTGGTCTTGGAGGGGTTGGGAGTCATGCAGCATCCATGCTATTGAGATCAGGAGTTGGCAAGCTTCTTCTTGTGGATTTTGACCAGGTATTTCCCTATGGAGCATGGAATCTTGATATTTATATGACATTGTCTATCTCTATGCTGACGACCCATTTTGAAGGCTATAGATCAGTTTTGGTGCCTTATGCGCCCCCCCCCCCCCCCAAATGACTTTTGGAGCGTGTCTTTGAAGCACTTTAGCGAATATAGAGGCAGATTATATCTTGTGATGCAAAACATCCTGGTCTAGGTTGGTAGAAAATATCTAGGCTTAGGGAAGTGTGGTATCCTTTGGGATGAAATAATAAGACTTAAATCTAGCCTAGTGTAAAAATGTGAACATTCTTAAGGAATTTATTTAAGGATTATGTGATACTTTTATTTGTGGAAAGTATTTACAACAACAACAATCGTAAGGCTTAATCCCATTAGGTGGGGTTGGCTACCTGATTTTAGACCTCCACCCATCTCTACCCAAATTTTGGAAATTATTTAAGCCTTTTTTTTCTATATACATGATTGTATTCCAATGTATTCTTGAAAAAAGAAAGCGGTAGTTCATTTGAATATGCGAATCAAAAATCAAGATCGTGATGAGGCTTTCTTTCCTTAAATCCCCTCTAGCTGCAATCCATAGCTCTTTTTGAGGCATCGAGGAAGCCAAACATGGGTCTAAAATGTTATGTAGACCAGGGGATTCTCTTACTCCTTGTATCTTGCATAAAGAATTGTTACAAGGGCAGCCTCGCTGATATGTTACTGTTGAAATCATTGTACATCAATTTAGATGGACATTTTTTATTGTAACACGAGGTTGATTCCCTGGATGAAGAAGGTGCAGCAATTCATCAACACCTGATAGGTCCAAGCTGTAAGAGAGTGAGGTTGCAACACGTAGTAGGAGACAAAAGAATACAAGAACATAGAGAAGAAGAGATTATGGTTATAGCCATTTTACAGAACTCTTGTAATCGTCTTAATTGGGCATGATGATTATTTGTTAATAGTGTTCCTTATGAAGCATCAATATATGTGTTGGTGGACTAGGTTATTGGCAGTAGTTGTAGACCCAAGGTTTATTTGTCAAAATGTTGAGGTGACGTAGTTTCCAAGTCATAGAATAATCAGGCATGAGATATTCATATTTTGGTTATTGCATGACAATTTTCTATAACATGTCGTCCTGAGCATGTTAAACCAGGTGAGGGAAGTATCATATAGAAGAGTTTCGTGTACAATTGTATGTTAATCTTGGCCTAGTAGCCATACTACTTGTTACCAAATGTCAATTGTATAGCAAGAGAAAATGTTGACAATCCATGAGTAATTTTCCACCAAGGAGCTGGTGCGATGTGATGCATAATTGCATATAATATTTATTCTTCCTGGGATAGGACTCCATGTCACCTATCTTGAACAATACCAATGAGGGTTGTACCCATTGGTTTTTTCTTGTCTTACAGATAAATTCGTCTCATACATTAATGAGTAGACGTCTCGCATTGAGCTGATTGCAAAATGGTGAAATACAAATATTTCATTGTTAATTTGAGCAAATTGAACTTTCTCTAATATTGCATTTTTCGTTTTCTCCTTTTGAAATTCCTTTGGTGCTCGATTTAGTATTTTAGGGTAATATCTATATAATAAAACACAATGGTTTTTGAAAATATCTCAAGAGAAAGACATTTTAATGGCTTGGATCAACTTCTGAAGATTTGATGGCTGTGATTAAAAATTTTCCCGCCCAAATTCAGGCAGTCATCTTCCACCCATAGCGCAACCACCCACACATACATATATATATATATATATATATACACACATTCACATCATAGCGCAGCCACCCAGCCACACACACACACACACATATATATATATATACACACTCACATCTATATACACTCGGCTATATACACAGGCACACACACACCATCTTCCACCCATAGCGCAGCCACCCACACATACATATATATATGTACACATTCACATCACAGTGCAGCCAGCCACCCACATATATATACACACACACTCTCACATCTATATACACAGGCACACACTCACATACATCTATATACACACTCACAACGTAACCGCCCACACACAACCGATTCTCTCTTTATATACACACTCACAAGTAGTGGGCGAGGGAGTTGAAGGCCGAACGGTGGCCGGTGGTGGACGATGCAGCGGCTGGGTGCGACAATTGGAGGCGCGGCCGATGGTGGTCAGACGATGCAGCAGTAGGGTCGAACGGCGATGGCGGTTCGTGCGCGCAGGGTTGAACGGCGATGGTGGCTCGCGGCGACGTGTCACAACTCATGGGTAGCGAGAAGGGCATTGTTGTAATAAGGTTGTAGTAGTTAGTATGAGGTATTTTGTGAGTTGTTAGGAGCACATGGGTGCTATTTTCCAGATTTCAGTTACTATTAAATAGCTTATAAATAGGCCCTAAAATGTAGAGAAATGTATGTTGATGAATGAAGTGATTCATATCTCCCTAATTCTCTCTCTCTTGTTTCCTCTCTAATCTCTCCCTCTAACTCTCTCTTTGAATTCTCTCTCCCTCCTTTAATTCTATCATCTTGTTTCGCTCCCAAATTCCAATCACAACCCTAGGTAACCCTAGGTATGTGACAAATGGTATCAGAGCCAATCATTCCTCGGCTGTGATTATGGAGACTTTAATAGCTGAATTCAGATTCGATTCTTGAAAGGCGGTGATTAGGAAGTTCTTGGCAGTTAGCTAGGGCGATTCAGGCATTTAATTCCGACGAGCTAGGCGATTTCCGTTGCTTCAGGCACGTACAATTTGGCTTGGAATTGAATTGGAATTGAGAGGCGAAGTCGTGCGAAGCGCGAAGCAGACATCGGCTCGGTATTGAAGGCGACATTGGCCAAGATAGTTCCGATAGTGATCGGACTTATATGTTGAAGGCGACGCTCCTTAGCAAGGAGACCTAGGCATCCGATCCTAATCCTAGCCGCAATCTGGAATCGGCGTTAAAACTCAAGTGTCCTTGATTGCGTCCCAGATCTGGTCGTTGCAGGTGACCAGGGCGAGAAGGAAGGCACGACTGAAGTAGACTAAGGCATCAGAGAGAAGCAGATTGGAGTGATCGGAGGCTACAGCGATCGCGATCGAGTCCAAGCAATCTCGAATCCGCTGTGAATCGGACACAGAACAGGAGGATTGGATCGGCATTGCGGCCATAGGCTATTGCTCTCAGTGACGAAGTCAAATCAGGTAAGGAGGAGTTACGCAGCGGAAGTGGCTTCAAAAGCAAGACGATGGACGGTGATTGGGTGGCGATAGTGACTCCAAGAAGATTGAAGCAAAGCTAGTGGTTCTCCAGGCCTTGGATGGTGATCGGGTGAGAGAAGAAGGCATCGAATCCAAAGAGAAGGAAGTTGACTCGAAGGTAGAAGAGATGAACTAAAATTGAGCGGGCTAGGCACTCCAACCCAGCGACTGCGGCAAGGCATAATTGAACACGGATTGGAAGGCGTAGTTGAGCCAAGCAAGTTCGGATTTGAAAAGCGAAGCCGAGCAAAGCAACTTCGGCCTGGGAGTGAAGACAACGCAGGCCGAAAGAATTCCAACGGGATATCGAGCGGAATTAGGAGGCAAATCAAGAGCAGCAAATTTCGGGAATTTCGGAGACGGTGGCCGATCCAAGAATTTAGCGAAATCCTAAGCAGCGGTCGGTGAATGGGTGAGACGAAGGTGATCCTTGAATCACTTTGATTCCGACAAACTCACTGCATGTGGTTGAGGCGAGAAGGCAGGCGTGGTTAGGAGCGGAAATTCAGGTCTAGGTCACTGCATGTGACCAAGTCGTGAAAGAAGGTGCTATTAGAAAATGGTACAGGGGTGAATTTCGGCGATTTGGAGGAATTACAACGAGCGGAATGATACTTCTCTGTTATTAATTTCTAGCGGTGATTTTCGTTTGAGATATAGAGGCGACTTTGAAGTACTGCAATGGAACTGATCATTCCTCAACTGTGAGCCAGGCAGCTCCGAAAGCAATATTAGTAGTGATCAGTTGCAGTATGGCGAAGCAGTGACCGAGGCAAAATAGGTTGCTGAATTTATGTTCCAGTGAATTTAGATTGGCTGAACTTGAAGCTGCTAAGGTTGCGGATTTGGAAGCGATCGATTATCAATAGGTCTTGGTGATTTATCAAAGCAATTTTAGTGACTGAATTCTGGTGGGTTTGGAGTACCGAAATAAGTTTTCGGAGTGGTCTTTGGAAGCAGATTAAGAGGCTGTTGCAGGGTGTAATTTCAAAGAATTGAACTGAGGAGATGGCTGAAAGACTAATTGCTGCAACAAAGGAAATTAAGGACCTCCGTAGGCAGCTGGATGATTCTTTGATCCTGCGTTCATATAAATTTCAGACTACTAATCGGACTTTGTTGACTTCAATTCCAAGTGCTGATTTGCCCATTCTTGCTCCATTGGCTATTCCGGTGTTTGACAGGGATAGGCCAAAATGGTGGATTCGGCAATGTGAACGAGTGTTCTACTAACACCGAGTGGCTGAAAAGGAGAAGGTAAAAATGGCTGCAACTAATCTAAGTGGAATTCCATACATTTGGTTCCAGAATTGGAGCTGGGGAAGGGTGGAATTGAGCTGGCCGCAATTTGTAATTGACTTGAGTAACCGGTTTGGAGAAAGGACCAAAACCTATACGATCAATGGAGCTTCTAAGGCTGTTAATTTGGAGATGTAAGAAGCTGATGAGGAAGAAAAAGAAGCAGTAGAAGGGATCGAAGAATTGGGGGATGGCAGTCCAACAATTGGCAGCATCTCAAGCACTCTCACTAGTACTGAAAATCCAGCCGCTAAGATCCTCAATATGACACCGTTGGAGGAGGTAACTGTTGAGGATAAAGCTGAGATGTTAGCTAACAGTCCGGGAGCCAAAGATCTTGGAATGGAAACGCCCACAACAGCCTTAGATTGTGGAGATTTTAAATCTATTTCCCTAGAAAGAATAGGAATGGAAGGAGTGGCTGAATTACCTACTCTGAATCAGGTAACTCCAACTGGGAAATTAGTCAATTGGAGGGAAATTTGTGCCTTCATCGAAATGGATAACCAATGGAGGGCAGTTCAAGAATGGTTAGAGGTCAAGGGAGGATGCTTGCATGAAATTGATTACACTAAAACCTTCCAGCAGTATGTTTCTGATTTAGAGCAATGGAGGATGCAGAAGGATAAAGTGAAACAAGATGAAAGGAAGAAAAAGAAGGGATTCTTTGTTGAAGGAACCGAGACCCTTGTTGTTTTGCTTACTCATGTTTCCATTGGTGTGGTAGCAAGACATACTACTATTGTTGCTGAGGAGATGGAAAAAAGAAAGCAAAAGAGAAGGGAAAAAACAAGATAAAAAGAAGAAAAAGCGAAGAAGAAACCAATGGGTGAGGACGGGCATTGGATGAAGAAACAATGACTTGGTTGTAATAAGTTTCTTGGGGACAAGAAACCTTTCAAGGGGAGGGGAATGTCACAACTCATGGGTAGCGAGAAGGGCATTATTGTAATAAGGTTGTAGTAGTTAGTAGGAGGTATTTTGTGAGTTGTTAGGAGCACATGGGTTCTATTTTCCAGATTTCAGTTACTATTGAATAGCTTATAAATAGGCCATAAAATATAGAGAAATGTATGTTGATGAATGAAGTGATTCATATCTCCCTAATTCTCTCTCTCTTGTTTCCTCTTTAATCTCTCCCTCTAACTCTCTCTTTGAATTCTCTCTCCCTCCTTTAATTCTATCATCCTGTTTCGCTCCCAAATTCCAATCACAACCCTAGGTATGTGACACGGCGAACGGCTGATTGCGGTGATGGGGCGGTGACTGAGGACGACCGGCGGAGGCTGCGCGGGCGATGGCCAGTGCTGTGCGTTGCGTTGCAGGAAGAAGATGAAGGGAGAAGGAGAAAAAAATAAAAGAAAAATGTATTTTTTAATTAATACATTGCTGTGCACGGACTCCAAATTAATGTATTGGATTAATTAAATGTATTTTTTATGTGTGTGTATATTTATGTATTCTATGTATGTAATATATATTCCTTGTGTGTAACTCCATTTCATATATTTCGTGTAACTCTTTTTTTGTGTGGGTATGTATCACGTAAACTGTCAATCAAATTTTATGATAGAATATGTTGAGCTATCATTTATCATTTAGAACAATTGTAAATAACTAAAAATAACCTTATTTTTTTATTTCTGTAGGATGATTTTTCTATTTTTTGATTTTTGATTTTAAAATATCACTATATTCTATGAAATTTTTCGTAATTATCTGTTATCATATACTTTAAAAACTTCAAACCCAAAACCAAACAAATCCTTTGCCAGAAGCCCTCTTAATCCAATAGAAAAATATTCAATTTATTATGTAACCAAAATATATCACGCAAACTATCAATCAAATTTTATGATGGAATTTGTTAGTGATGAAGCAAAGAAAATGAGTATGACATTGAGTTCAGCTATGATTTACTATTTAATAAAAAATTAAATTTATCATATAAGATGATTGTAAATAACTAAAAATAATCTCTTCATAAAATAAAGATAAAATTAAATATAAAAAAACCCTCATAATTTCTATAGGACGATTCCTCTATTTTTTGATTTTTTATTTCAAATTTAAAATGTCACTATTTTATGTTAAACTTCATAAAATTATTATTATAATTATCATCTATATAGTAAAGCAAAAGAATATTTAAAAATATGTAAAATATTTCAGAGACACATTTCAATGCCTGAGATGAATTTTAAATATATATCAATGGTTGAAATGAATGATGTTCCCATCCATTCACTCCCACATGCACTACCTCTCTCTCTCTCCTCCTTTGTCTCTCTCTCTCTCATAGATCCACTCACCCACCCCTCACTCACTTCCTCTCTCTTTCTCTCTCTCACAAACCCACCCACCCACCCCTCACTCACTTCCTCTCTCTTTCTCTCTCTCACAAACCCACCCACCCATGCCATTGGTGGGTGCGATGACGGTGGTGGGAAGGGAGGGCCGGCGGGTGCGATAATCACTCACTCCCTCACTCATTGCTTCACTCCCTCTCCCTCTTTCTTTCTCTCTCTCATAGACCCACCCACCCATGCCATCGGCAGGTGCAACGGCGATGGGGGAAGGGAGGGTCGACGACAGGTGGGGGGTCGGTGAGTGTGATGGCGGTGAGGGGGGCGGGAGGGACGACGGCATATGGGGGTCGACAGGTGCGACAACCACCCACTCCCTCATTCATTGCCTCTTTCCCCTCCTCTATTGCACCGTTTCTCCTATTCCCTCACTCACTGCCTCTCCCCCTCTCTTTTTCTTTCTCTCACAAACCCACCCACCCATGCCATTGGCGGGTGCCGACAGTTGGGGGGGGGGGAGGAAGGGTCGACAGCTGGTGGGGGGGCCGGCGGATGGGGGCGAAGCATTGCGAGGGATGGCAGGGGGGCGATAGAGGTCCGAGATGACCCACGGGCCCCCAACCGGCCGTTGTCGGGGGCTCCAAGGGTCCCCGACGACGATTGGTATGTATTGTTTGATATTTAATTTTTAATTTAATTTATTCAGATTGTAGAGCACTTACTAATGTGCTTTATTATATAGATTTAGTAATTTTTTTATTATAAAATGTTAACAAATATATAATAACTTTAATTTTTGTTTTTTGTTCAGTATTTACAATTTTTTTTGCAATATAAGTGAACATTATTGCATTTTAATCTTAATATTATTTACACCGTGCCTTTAGGCACGGTATACGCTAGTAGTACTATATAAGGTAATAAAATTAGTTTTGAGCTATGCCATTGTTTCCCATTTGCATTGACCATGAGGTCATAGTTTAAGAACTGTTTGGCATCATGGGGAGTGATATTGTTTTTCAGTTTAAGTTATATTGTATATGATGTTGGCTTCATGGGTGTGTGTACTTTAGACAGTTTTTACTTGGTGAATTGTTCATGTGTGGTTTAAATCCTTCAGATGGCTTAATTGAATAATCTTGGTTAAAGAACCTCTTCCTCCATGGAAATCCTAAAGATTCATTGAGATCAGACTTAACATTTGTCCTCTCCATTGAATGTGGCTTGTAGAGGAGCTATTGTAACCAAGAGAAAGAAAAAAGGTTGGCGTCTAGTTCTTGATGTCCTATGCTGCATCTGTGCTGAACATAATAGAGGACCTTCCATGGATATGATGAGATAGATTTCTTTCCCTTTCATACAGTTGAGTCTTGGTGTTATTGACCTTTCTTTAATCAATTTTTGGGTTTTGTGGAGATTTTTGAGTATTTGCATGAAGGATTACGCTTGATACCAATACATAAATAACACCACACCTAGCCTTGTTTTATGTAGTCTGAAATATTTCAGATCCCTGTCTTGTGGACTCTGAAGATTCATTTTTATTGGAAATTTTTTGGCAAACCTGAAGTTATGGTTGTATGTATTTATGAATTTAACAAGGCACAAAAAAACTAGATATTAAACTTCCTTTCTGAGGTTAGGTCTTTTCTTCATGAGGGCTATTACACATATCTGCGCCAATTTTTTTTTTTTTTTTTTTTTCTATTTGTACAAGCAGGTGAGAAAATAAAATCATTTAGAGATTGATTGTTTTCCTAAATTCAAAGCAAACTTCTGCAATTTGGAAGCATATATATTTGGGTCGTGAGTGCTGAAGGGGGGCTGGTTGCGTGCTTTATGTTTTGCATCTTGTATCTTTTCTTTCATTCCTAACAACATTCGGTTGTTTGTGTGGAAAGGTGTCACTTTCATCTTTAAATCGACACGCTGTTGCAACAAGAGAGGATGTTGGTATCCCAAAAGCCATTTGCCTTAAAAAGCATTTCTCATCAATTTTCCCAGAATGCCATGTTGATGTGAAAGTGATGCTATATGATGCATCTTCTGAAGAAGAAATTCTCTCTGGCCACCCTGATTTTGTACTAGACTGCATTGATAACATAGACACCAAGGTACTATACTTATTGACTTGTTCTACTCTTTTAGCACATATTTTTTGTGGGCAGCAATTATTATATTGTAAATGGTTTGTAACAAAAAATGGTTTATAAATTTGTTACAACTTTCTAATATGTAAATGCTTTCTTTTCAAAATTTTGATGTGAGCTTGTGCTTATGTGTTGAGAGAGAGAGAGAAAAGGATTGCTTCATATCGATTTTGCTTGGTGAGTGAGATATTGACTTGTGACATTGGAATTTCAAGCATTGTTTCTTGGTATAAAAAGTCTGAATATGTACCGTGAACATTTTAATTATTGAATAATTACTCACGCATTTAATAAGTGTAATTAATGTGGATGATTTTACTTTTCAATTTTAGAAAGTTTTGCTTTACCATATGTAACAGATGATGCTTATCAGAAAAAAAATTATATGTAATAGGTGGCACTCCTTGCTGCTTGTGTGCGTAGGGGCTTGAAAGTTCTGTCTGCAACAGGAGCTGGTGCAAGAGCTGACCCAACGAGAATCCGAGTGGCTGATTTGAGAGAGTCAACAAATGATCCACTCTCTCGAGCTGTATTGCTTCTTTTCTATCTACAGAAATTGTTCTTGTGGTCTTTGGTTTCTTGTGTAGGTCTAATATTTTTTGGAACAGTGTTCCTAAGAGGAACCTTAATTTCAGGGATTTCACCAAGTCATTTCTAATTCATCTAATGAGCCTTGAATATCTCTCTTTAAGCGTGAGCTGGAAACGTTTGGTCTTTTCATGAAATTTCTGTTTCTATAAACAGATTGTTTTGAAACCAGAATCCAGTTGGTTATTTTTTTCAAACAGCTGGTTTTGTAGTTTGATTCCAACTATACTGTTCAGAAGCTTGGTCTGGATATTTAATATATGTTGATCTTCCTATTCTTTTTGGGATTGTTAAATAATCATATGTATTCTCTTGCTTATGAGACTCTTGTAGAGTTCGTTTTGAGAAATGGAGAAATCAATCTACTAATAATTATTTACAGTGAAATTCTTACAAGTTAATTCTTTTGTAGGTGAGACACCGTCTGAGGAAAGACTATGGTATTGAAGGAGGCATTCCAGTTATTTTTTCATTAGAGAAACCTAAAGTGAAGTTGCTTCCTTTTAAGGGACCAAGCGGGGAAGAAGAAAATCCTTCAGACTATCAAGTAAGGCTGTTAACCTATTAACATGAATTATCAATTGTTATTTTATTGTTTGCCTTCATATCATTAACGGGTGTTTCACTAAACAACCTTGGAAGAAACAAGGGATCAAGTGGGCTTTGATGTATCTATTCTAGTTTCCTTTGTATTTCTATCCTGTCATGGACATGTTATGAGTTCATTCTAATGTTAAATATTTTGATATCAGATAGTACCAGGTTTTAGGGTTCGAATAATTCCTGTTCTCGGTACCATTCCTGCAATTTTTGGACAAGTCATGGCTTCCTATGTTGTAACGCAACTGGCAGGTCTGGAAGTTCAAACGGAGCCAGTGGTGAATTTTGACATGGACCACTATCACGTTCTCCATCAGCGCCTTATTGAGCATGAAGAACTATTATATGGCACACCCATGCAAGTACAGGTAGGAAGGTTTGCATACAAATCCTTTCATCATTATAGTGACTAAATAATATGAGTTAATAAGTCTATACTGGTCTTTCTTTTATATTTAATAAATGGATTGCATTGTATGAATATGATTTCTCACAAAAGGAGTTCCTGTGGCTTGAGCATCAGTAAAATATTGCACTTTAGGGTTTCGAAAGGTGTAACAAAAAGGTATGGTTTTACCTAGCCCCCCCCCCCCCCCAAAAAAAAAAAGAAGTATGGCTCTGAGGGAGAGCTTAGCACCTCTTCCATTACAACATATAACAACATATCCAGCCTTTATCCCATTATGTGGGACCAGCTACATGAATTCTAGATTTTCATGTATTTATGTCTTTTGTCATATCTTTATTTAGGCCCATACATTTTATATCAAACTTTTATGTCTCTCCCAAAGTCTTCTTGCATCTGCCTCTACCTTTTTTTTTAACTAATTGTTCCATATCATCAACTCTCCTCACAGGAGCGTCTCTTGTTCTTCTTCTTACATGACCAAACCATTTTAATCTAGTCTCTTTCATCTTCTCCTTGATTGGCACTACTCCTACTTTATTACGAATAACCTCATTTCTAATTTTATCATTTTTTGTATGGCCATACATCCATCTTAGTATCCTCATCTCCGTTACGTTCGTCTTTTGCTCATGCTAGTATTTGACTGCCCAACATTCTGAACCATACAACAAAACTGGTCTTATAGTTGTCTTATAGAATTTTCCTTTCAATTTTAATGGGATTTTACCATCACATAACACCCCCGATGCATTTCTCCATTTTAGCCAACCTGTTTTAATTCTATGCGTGACATCGTCATGAATTTTTCCATCTTTTTGAATGATTGATCCTAAATATCGAAAATGGTCTTTTCTTTGTATGAGTTGGTCTTCCAATTTTATTATAACATCTTCCACTTTTGCATTCTTACTAAATTTACATTCCATATATTCTATTTTCCTTCTACTTAATTTAAATCCCTTAGATTCTAAATTGTTTCTCCACAACTCAAGCAAATAATTTAGCACCTCTTCCATTGACCAAATAATTTTGTGTACAGTAGCAGAGCATGTTATTATTCTATTGGGTAGTAGATTGCTAAGAACTGTGGTGAACAAGGAATTGTTTGTGAAGGCAGGTATACAGTAGAGAAAAAAGCTGAAAGAAGATAATTGTCAGGTTTATAAGGATAAAGAAGAAACTAATAGACAGGACAACTAGGTTACCATAACATCATACTTGTGCTATGATTACATCCAGGTTTCAAGGCGCTATGGTCTTCTTAAAACATATCCACTTTTTACATGAACTAATATAAAGAAAAAAACACTAAATTTAAGGGGCCTTGGACTTCATCTTTTAGAAATTATGGCATTTTGTCTTCTAAAGCGTATCTAAAATCAAGATAGACACAGGAAACTTTGAGAAGGAATTCTGCTTCACTTGTTGTATGCCACATTGTATGCTCTGATTGTGCTTGTATGACTAACAACTGAAGTACTTACCTCATGTGACAGCCCCTAATGGTCACATTTATAGCCCATGTCTGGAAATCCATCAAAATACCAAAAGATTCCTAACTTTTGAAGAACTATTATAGGAAACAAACCATGAAAATGTTCAGCTTTAATAGCCATCAAAGTAAGACTTTATCAGACTACAAATATGATAATGTTCGGCTTTAATAGCCATCAACAGAAAGATGTAAACTGTTGACAATTGTTGAGCTAGCAAAGGCATACAGGGGAATACAAAAATTGTTGACCAGGATGAGAAAAAACTGTCGACCAATGGCTGAAATTGTCTTTTGAAAGAGGAAACTGTTGACAATTTGTCCAAACTGTCGACAGATTTGAGGAACCGTTGATAGACTTTTTGAGCTGTGCTAATGTAAATGAGTCCAAAGTTATTATTTTTTGTGAGGATTTAGGCATGGCAGGATTCTATGTCTACACATGGCTTTGATGAACTGTCAAAAATGAATAAATCAAGATGGTTGAACTGCATTTGCCCCATATATGTATATGAAGTACATGTTGAATATATATATAACATTCAAGGGGGCAATTGTTAAGGAGCGTTCAAAAAGCTTTCTAGGACATCATGTTGTTGGCTAAGGCTGAGCTAAGGAAGAAAACTTCCCAGGAAACTATTGGGCTGGGCTGCTAGAAGCATGAGGATATGCCACCAAAGAGAGAACCCTCCAGTTTTGTCGTTATAAACTTTGGGTGGGTGGGTGGGAGGAGGGAGGGAGGTAATAATTCTCGAGTTTTGAGGGCAGCAGCAAAAAGCTTGCATGTGATTCAGTCTGGAAAGGAAACCTGATAAACAGTGGAAACACACCTAAGAAATCAGTCACAAGCATGAGTATTGGTCAGATTTCATGCCTGGCACTATTATTGTTGCACACCACATCCCAATCATAGTATGCATATTCATATGTGCTTTAGCTTATGCAATGGTAACCACCAGTAGTCCAGTGACTTCTAGAGCAGGGGAAGTAAACAGAGTCCATGAATGTCTGTATGGCTGTGGGCAGTGGCCATCCGCTGAGATTGATATTTATGAGTAAAACTATTGCATGTTTCACGGCATTGAGCAACTAACATGATCATGTGTTGCATGTCCATGCTACCTTTGCATGTTTATCTTACCGGACTTTGCAGTTCATGTTGTTATATTGAACTGCATAGATGAAGCAGATGAGGGGTGAGGGGTGTAGTTTAGATGACTTGGGCATGATTTTTGCATATTGATGTACCCATATTTATGAGATTTTGGGCTAGCTATAGCATGTTGAGCAATCCCTAGCAGTTTTATATTAACCTAGTCCATGTATATGTACCCTTTGTATAGTGTTTGGGGGCATGGTTGTATGTACTCTGATGATAAGGAATGGGATGCTCGTGTTTGGAGACCTAATATCTTGCCATGGCTGCATGTGGGACATTGTGACTTATTTGGGACATATATAGGGAATGAGCATCCCGGCATGCCATTGAGAATTGAACAATATTGCATTTTGGTGTGCATGACCTTAAAATGGACTTTGAGTTGCATGTATAATATATATGCTTGCTTGGAACTAGCTCCCGTAGAAATAAAGCATGATTCTGGGCCAGAAACCAAGGTTTGCAGCCTTAGTTACATCCTGAACTGAAACTGTCAACAATCAATTTTCAAACCATCGGCAGTCTGTATGAGAAATTGGTAAAAACCAAGAGCTGATGATTGAACTGTCGACAGGGCGGCTTAAAACCCTTGTGAACTGTTGACTGATTTGATTGAAATGGGAGAAACCAAGAGGCGGCTTTTGGAATGTCAACAGTAGAACATGAACTGTTGACAGATTACTGATGTTTGTCAGTTGTTCCTAATGAATGTCATTAGGCTGCTCCAGTGTTGAGGTTTAAATGAAGTTAACTAAAGACTCAAGTGTCGTTCAGCCATGGTGGATTATAAATGGTGAAATAGGGTTAAACCACACTTGATTCGAACTAAATGGACATTCCACTGTTAGCCTTAGCATTCTAAGGAAACAACTAAATGTAATTGGGTGGAAATGGAACAAAAGATGAATGTTCATTGGCTAATAAGCTAGATTCATATGATTTCGTAACAGGGATGGGTTGGGCTTTGGAAGGCCAGGGTCCAACTATGTTCTTCTATCTTTATCATACTTATGGTTCTGGAAGGATTCTTTCTTTCTCTTGTTGCTACCAATAATCTGATCGAGTTGCACATTACATGGTCCTCAAGGCTAAGGTAATTTGAAGAGAAAGGATCAGATGCAACTCTTCCATGATTTTTTTTTTTTTTTTCATCATCATACTTCGGGTGTTATTTTATTTTTTTTTATTTTTTTTTTTTTGTGGGGGGGGGGGGGGGTAACCTGATATTTGGGCGTTATATTTTGTTGCATGGGTCATTCAATGTGGGGGATAGTACCACCCAGTAACCCTTGAAAGATTTTGTCAAAGTTGTGGATGTGCAGTTTGAGATGGGAATGTTTGTTTCTTGTTACTTGGGTGTGCATCGAAAAACATTGCAAGTCTCTGGAAGTAATGGGGACATATTTGAACTTTTCTTTTTCATAAGAAAAAGAGAAGAAAAAAAATTATCAGGGGTGGTTTTGGATTGTTCTTGCTAGATTGCCACTTACTGTTGTTTCATCTTTCTCCTTGAATGTAAGATTGACCAAGTCTTTTGCTTGTTCATTGTTTTTGCTTTCTGGAAGTTTCATAACTAGCACAAAAACATGTACTGCACGTCATAATATACTGATATATGTTGATTATTGTTTCACATTGGTTTGGGTCACTTTTCAAGGTAGATGTTGAAGAAGTTATGTATATTGTAAAAGAATTATGGCATGGACGAAGTGCAAGAGATGAATCTACAAAAGATGTTGGGCGAGTAATGTGGCGGTCTATCAATGACTTAATGCTTGTGAGGTATGGGATGCTTTCAAACTGATTATGTTTCCAATAATCTAGTGGGAAATCTCATGCTAATGTAAAGTTGAAATGGATCACTAAATTTTTTGAGATGCTGCAAGAGTGTAATATTCTGCCCCTTTTTGAATTTTGATCAAGGATGATATTTTATGTCCTAAAAAGTTTTCTTAAATAACAATGCATAATGTTTGGACTCTTTGAAAAAAGGATTTTGAAATTATTCTTCTGAAATTTTGTGTTTGTATGAAGTTGCCTCACTTCTACTTTTTTTAAGAATAGAGGTTGGCCCTCTCCTTATATATGATCCAAATTAGACAATTTGTAAGTAAAAAGCAGGAACTCCAAAAAACTAGGTGATTGACTAAAATTCTGAAATTTTGAAGAAGTTGGCTTGTAAAATATGGATTTTTTGCATTGGTTTATTTAAGAATAGAGGTTGGCCCTTTCCTTATATATGATCCAAATTAGACAATTTGTACGTAAAAAGCAGGAACTCCAAAAAACTAGGTGATTGACTAAAATTCTGAAATTTTGAAGAAGTTGGCTTGTAAAATATGGATTTTTTGCATTGGTTTATTCTTTGCTTTGTTATATAATCTATATTTAACATTTAGTTGTTTCCTTGATAAACTTAAACATTTAGGGCCTGGAATTAATTGGCAAAGTCTTTTTTTTTGGGCTAAGTACTTGTCAGAGTGATTTATATATTACAAAAAAATTGAGCTGTTACTATTCCCAAGCCTGGATAAAGGAGAGGATTGCATTAGATAGCTTATGACTAGCATAAAACTTCTTGGATCGAATAAAACAAACATGAACTCTAGTTGAGTTGTTGCTGCAATTATGGAAGTCTTTCACGTGTTCTAATTGTTTGATTTTGGTTTCTGGGGCCTAGGTAACACGTCTATTTATTTTATCTTACAAGTTACCTACCTGATACATAAACATCAATTAATGGTTCATTTGTATCTCATAATGCTTTATCCTTGTACATAACTCTTTTCTGACAGTTTCATGTCCTATTTCACTTACATTGTTCTGCTGTTCACGAAAATTCTCAGGTGGGATCAGACGAAACCAGCATCAGTCTCAAACATAATTCTTCTAAGATTTAAAGAGGTACTGTAGTTATTTGATCATTATATACTGTTTGGTTTTGTATTACTTTGGAGCATCCAATGTGAAAGGGGAACAAAAGAGGTAAGGATGAAGCTAAAATAGAAATCAACTCATATTGGATGCGCTTTTCTCCGAATTTACTTTTATTTCTCTTGTGGTGTTGAATTTTTTTAAATTCAAATTCCACCGTCCTATACTGTTGTGTGGCTTCTATATTTTGCATCAAACTCAAGTTTGTCCTATGGAAAGGAATATATTATAAGAAAATGACTAGATCGTTTTAATTATGTCTCACATTTTATTATCAGTAGAAGTCACTTCAACCTTATTATGAATAATCTCATTTTTAATTTTATCATTTTAACTTTATTTATTTCACTTTTTCTTTTGTGTCGCCTGTTGAGCACTGCTAAAGGAGTTATACGGTCCTTTTATTTCCTCAGGCTGATGAACATGAGATGAGCACACTTGAAGATATAAAGAACAAGGAACCAGAATTTTTCTCAAGGGTAACATCTGTGCTGAGACGTGCTGAAGTAGATTTCAGTTTGTAATCCAACTTACAAGCTAGGATAGCTTTCTTCTTCTTCTTTGTTACCTTTTTTTCCCCCCTCGGCTTTTAAGGAGTTGTATGCTATGAGCAGAAGGGCAAAAGGGGGTCCTTTTCTCTTGCTCTCCCCTTTCCTTCTGACTGTTGGAGGTTATGTATACTCCATTTTGATTCCCATAAGAGTTTGTACAATGACTCATTTACCTCCGTATCACTAACAAGAATGAAACAAAGGGTTGGTTTTTATATTTTATAATTTTCCATTAACACCCAAAATATGAATTATTTTGATATTAGTTTCCAATCCCAAACTTGTGCATCTTCCATGAGAAGCTTCCTAATTCTATTCAGATGCGAATGATGTTATCATTCCTAATAACCTCCTAACAAGGCCAAACTATGATCACCATCATGATGTAGGTCTGGTTCTTGCAATTCTGCTCGTTCAAACAGATTTTGGATGAAGGAATTTATTTTCATATCAGTCCTTTAACGTATAAATCTAATAAGTAATGGATTTGGTTATTTTGTATAGAAGAGTGATCCTTTTGTTTGCTTCTTCTGCCTTTTTGTTTCATTGTCAAGGAGAAGTAGGGTTATGGTTAGTGCTTGTGATTATTGTTTAGGAGAGACAGGCTACAACCAAGCAAGTTGAAAAAAAAAAAGAAAAAAAAAAAAAAGAAGACTTCGCCAGGGTTACAACACTCTTTTGCAACGACGGGAATGGCTTGAGTTTGATTTTGAAGGCCAAAATAATCTAGTTTGAATTAGTTTGGTTGGATATGATTTGAGTTTTTGGAGTGACAAAATGAATATTTTTACTCCAAATTTTGGGGCTTCATCGTTGAAAATTCAATTCGGTTGAATTAAACTGATATAAAATGAAATCAAACAAGAAATGATGTAAAATAAAAAAAACAGAGAAAAATTGATAAAAGTCACGAGTTATTTGCGAAATTAGTATATATATCTAACACTAAATTGAGTTATATGAATAATTTTAATTGTATTTTGTCTGTTATTTGGTTATTGATATTGCCTATAGAGAGATGAAAGATAAACAAAACTAGTTTAAATCTCAATTAGTGGCAAGACACAACACACAAACCTTAGAATTTTTAAGTTCAAGGTTCAATTTCCTTTTGTGAGCAAGGCTTTCTCTAAATTTTTCTATCCAACTTATTATTGTTGGCTTTAGTAGATTTATATTTGTTATATATGAGACGTAATTTAGTGATTTTGTACTTCAATAATTGTATTTAAAGTGGTTTATGCAATTGAGATTGAATTATATTTATTATACCTATTAAAAAATGCAAACAAAATAAAAATAAAATTTATACGGATCTGGTTATTGTTTTTCAGAGAATAAAAGATATTAAAGAAAAAAAAACAGGAAATTGTGTTGGAAGATAGGAGAGAATTCTGTTGTTCATTTCACCTTAATATATACAAACATTCTTCAAGTATTGATCAACATCAAATTTAGACAATCTTTACATAAACTTTTTTAAGATAAGAATTCTTAAATTTAAGATCTTCATTCATTTTGAACTAATCTTGACAAAAATAGTAATTTTCAAAACAAAAGTACAAAAATAAATACTCAATAGTTTTTAAAATATTTAGAAAAATCTCTTAGCTCAACATTAGTTACACGTGAAAGAATTACAATTTTTCTATATGCCTTATTTTTGAAAGTAATAGGTGTATCTTTATAATAGTATTTTAGAGATTTTTTTATCTTATGAATTGATTTAATTTGTTTAGTGATTTCTTTAGTTTGATTGTTGAGTTTATGCCTCTAATTCTACAATTCAAAGCTCATTTTGAGTTTGTTATCTCTTGATGAAATTAGGGGTCGATATCTCTTCTATATATATAGAACATTTTTATATGTACTTGATAATAAGAGAGAATAAAGGGAAAAATTATTATACTCATTCATCTTAGTGGATTTAAAATTTTCCATTCCATGCACATATGCTTACGACGAACTATGTAAATCTCTTGTGTACTTTTTCTTCATTTTGATTGATACACACATATACATATATATACGTGCATATACAGATAAATTAAATAATCACATTGAATACCATAAAAAAACCAACCACCAAAGCATATGAGACCTTGCAATAGCATACATAGAGGATGAGGAGGATGGGTTTCAACCTCTTTCATGAGCAAATGCCGCCACCATAGCCTGTTGCTTGACTTCAGGCATTGTCTGCGGTATAGAAACTTGCGCATAAATTTATATATTACGTTGGGAAGTAGGAAGATATTTACCTTATTGTTTAATGTATTATTTTACATTGTTCAATGCGCTTATAGATGAATTTACCTAATGGGGTCATAAAGACCTAAATGCCCTCGCCCAGCCTTTGCCTCTCTCCTCTCTCCCTTCTCTCATGGTCGCACGCCCAACCCTCGCCTCCCTCCTCTCTCCCTTCTCTCATGGTTGCCGACGGTCGCGCCTCGCCTCGCCGACCATCGCTCATTGTATCCAACAATGGTTGGCGAGGCGGCAGGCAGTCGCGTGGCCATGAGAGAAGGGAGAGAGGAGGGAGGCAAGGGTTGGGTGCGCAACCATAGGAGAAGAGAGAGAGGAGAGAGGCGAGGGCTAGGCTGTGCAATGACATCCTTGCAAATTTGTATTTTGGGCAATGGTATTTTGGTCTTTTCGACCCTATTCTGTAAGTCTCTCAGTGAGGCTTTTTGGTCCTATAGTAGAACTCTTGTTTAATGCCCAATCTCATAAATCCCTTGTAAAAGTTCTAATGATAATCATCCATGAAAGCATTAATTCTTCTTCCTTGGGAGCCTTTACGCGGCTCTTGATGTTCGTGCCCTCAATTACATCAAGAGAGGTAAATTTCAAGTGTGAGCCTTCGCTTCACTGTGCAGGGCGAGAATCAAACTCACGACCCACTGAATTGACACTAACATATCGTTTGTCCGATCGCTCGATCTATGCCCTAGGGCATTAATTCTTCTCCCTTTGCAATACATTGACTTGGATTTTATCTTAATATTGAACTTCATGCATCTCTACCAATTCAAAATTCGTCTTCTGAATCATCCAAGCGTATCATATTAGCAATCGCATCCATGGATTCTGCTTCTTTCTTCCGTGACAAAAGCCTTGGTGCAGATTCTCCTATATCTGTAAGTTCAACTCATTTTGATAGAATTTTGTCATCATGGAAGCGGATATATATTTTATCTTGCTTTGCTGATCTGAGTTGATATTATTCCTTTAAACTAAATTTAGGGATTGATCTCATTGCTGGTGGCAGTTGATGCACTCTCTCACATCAGTCTTGATAAACAGGCATGCATACGAAATAGTACTCGTGGCTTACATAGCGGCTGACAGGTTTTTGTTTTCTGGAGTTATATTACAGTAAAAAGCTGTGACTTTTTATTGAATTGATGAAACCTTTTCAATCTTTGAAGTTGGGCTGTTTTTGTGGCCCTACAGTGGTTCTTGATTTATAATGGAGCAGCACTATATATATGGTAATAGTCCGTTGCCATCATTTGGTTCTTGCACCTTTTTATATGCATGTATGTATGTCGTTCCTTAATTGAAAGGTCTGTAGTGTGGTGGCAAAGAAATGGATAAGTTTATATTTCTGTGTTGAGGGAAAGGAGATGGAGATTAAAGAGTTAAGTATTAAAGAGCTGAGTGAGAGAGAGAGAGAAGACAGAGATAATGAATTCTATTATTTCACATCATAATCTCCCATTCTCCAAGTAGTAGCCTATTTATAGGTCTTCTAGCTTTTAGTTGTAACTGTTAACTGAAAGATGTAAATCGCTTTCAGGCAGTTACAAGTGTTAACTGAAAGATATAAACTATAACAACACAATAGGGTTGTTTTTTGTTCCCTAATAAGACTCGAGGCTGTGATGATTTTTGGGTGGGTCTTCATAGGCTTCGACCCGGGATTGAAGGACCCAAGACCGTCACTATTTTCTTTTGGCAACCCATTTTAAAAGTCGGGGTACAAGCCCACTACCCACTTTAGAGGAGAAATGGATCTCGGCTCATTTGCTCAAGTGAGGGGAAGTCCACTCAACTTAGCCCATTAGCCCTCATATAAAAGGGCTTCTTTGCCCTCAGTTTGGCATATTCTTTTTTCTTGGCCGAACCCTAGTTCTTTCCCTCTCTCTCTCGTGTTTCCTATCTTGGCCAATTGTTTCATCGCTTCTGTCTTGTTCATCCGATTGCGACGGGGGCATTCTTGTCTTCTGTAGATGATCCTTCCTTCCTTGTTTTCAGCCGCCTTTTTTTGTGTGAGAAAGGCGATCCCTCTGATGTCACTGGAAGCCTTTACATATTCAGATTTGGGTTCTTTATTCAGGTAAGCTTTTTCTCTTGGCTTTGTACTTTGAACTCACTGTCTTTGTGACCGATCTACCTTTTGTGGTAACCTACTTTGTGTGGCTGTGATCGTTTGGGTGATAGAGGATTTCTTTGGTGTTTCGGCCGAGAGGTGTTGGGGCTTTTCTAAGCTTACGGTTTGAGAGCTTCGTTTGTGGCTTGTGATTCCTATTCGTTGGCGTTATCAAAAGTGGTAACTGGTCTTTCAGATTTGAGCCTTGAATAGTTTAAACAGGGAGTTTTCATTTTGTTTTATTACGTTCTTGATTTGATCTATATTTGGTTCGATTTATTGCACTAACCCCTTTCTGTTTTAAATAGATTTTCCACAACAAGGGTAAATACAGTAACTACAACAAGCTGCAATTACTGTTATAACCCTGGGGCCTTGACAATTGACTCTATCCTTTCTCTCTCTGTTCTTCCCCTTTGCTCTTTCTTCTTCTGGTCATAACTAGTTAGCCACCTTACTGAGCTTGTTTTCTTCAAATGGAACTTAAGGCTAATTCTAGTGCCTTTTTATTTCTTCGATTTTTTTATTTTTTCCCCTCTTCATGCTATTGAGGTAACAATGCACGTTTACAATGGTCTGGAAAAACTCCTTACATTTCAACCTACTAAAATATTTTGACATCCATAATTTGTCTGGAAAATTGTCTAATGAAGTATATGAAAGGGTGCTAAGATCCGTTTAATGGTCTAAGAAGCATTGATATGGATACAGACGTATGGCAATTTGGGGAAAAAAATAAGGGGATGAAATACACAAAAGTATATATCAAAAGGATAATATTTTTTTATATACATTTGTGAGTAATGATTATGAATATCTAAAATGTTACTACAAAAATAGAAAACAATGCCACTAATCCAGGGTAATGATAATATTCAAGCCATAATGATAGTATGTAAAAGTATTGAAAGATACGACTAACAGAATATGAAGATACAATTCAATCCATAACAAAAATAAACATTGTTCACTATACAAAAGGAAAAACCCAAACAAACAGTTCCTTTGCCAGCAGTTGAAAGTTGGGTCTCTGGATGTGATGAGGGAGAAGAACAATAATTTTGTTGGGGGGATAGGGAGAGATGGGGCCTTCTCACTTTTCCCATCTCAGATGCTTGTTAATTAACCATGGATATACGTACTTATTCTGTATCCAATCAATGAAAATGTATGTCTATCTTATGTCCTAAACATACCTAGAAATGAAAATAATGATAAAAATTACACACCATTTGGCATGCCCAATATGTATCTAGTATTGGAATGAAATGTAAAATAAAGTACCTGTGCTTCGTAAGTAATGTTTCAACGGCCAATCGACTTTGTGGGCTATTTTCCTTTTATTTTTCCCTTTCTTTTTGGCCATTTCTTCTTATATTTTTTTCTTCCTCGTATCTTTCCCATGGAAATCTCCCTCTTGTTAGCTTGTATTTTCTCTGGCAGACTGCCATGTTTAGAGCACCTGGGAACAATGATGCTTATTGACCTTGGTTATATTATCTTAAGAGTTCTTGGTTTTTTATTCTTTTAAGTATCTAATTGGATTATAGGGGCCGTTGATATTCTGAAGTGGTTGGTCTGCCGTTGATTTGCGTTTTAGCTTGTTTTTCTGGCCATTCATTTATATATGTTTTGAGTTCTGCTTGGTGCTTTCTGTATATGTTTACTAGTGGTTCTTCCTGCCTCAACTTTTCCATTGCAGCTTGTTTTTGCAATTTCCACTGGAGAGGCGTGGGGTTGGTTGCCTTGGTAGCCGAAGCTTTCTACTTGAACTTGATCAGCATTCAGATGCTGTTAATGGGCTTAACAACTCATTGATTGGCACTCTAACTGCCACATCATGGTTTATGAATAATTGGACTGCTAAAAATTTGTCATACAAGTAAATGCCTTGATTTGACTTCTAAACTGTTTCATTAATTTGCTATGTGATATATATTTTCCATGAGTGAGGGATTTAGAAAAATTTTCTATCAGGGGTAAATTTTATAATAGATACCTATCAACATACTATTAATTTATCGGAATTTATTCAAACAATATCAACTATGAATTTAATATAAAAACTAATCTCAATATGAAAAGTATTTTCTTATCTTGAAGAATGAAAGAGAGTTTTTAGAACTATTATGTAAAACATATTTTTAATTGTTATGTAATGCAATATATTGTAATTAATAATATCATTTTAATATTTATGATACTGATAATATTTATATATATTATATACACACAACAAACATGATTAAACATAAAACTGATAAATTCTTACCAAAAACAGCACAGACATACAAAAATTCTACTTCTACTCAAACAGCATTTGCACAGTATTGCACATACTCAAAAAGATCTAAAGCAAGAAAAGAGTGACAAAATAATTAATAGTCCAGACTCTAGACTCCAATTTGTTAAAAAAAAAAAAAATCTGTAAATGGAATATACAAATACAATACAAGTATACAATGAGGGTGAGATAGATACAAATACAACGAGAGAGAGAGAGAGAGAGAGAGAGAGAGATTACAGACTTTGGGTGCCAACTGTGCCATTTACATAGGAAGTAAATCAAGCAATTATATATATATACACAACAAACATGATTAAACATAAAACTAATAAATTCTTACCGAAATAACTCGCTATTAAAAATGGATTTGATGAAGAGAAGAATGAAAAGTAGGAGACTATCAAATTGGATTGAAAAAAAAAAGAAGTAAAAGAATAATGTGAAAGTTTGAAAGTCGAAAATGAAAAGGCACAGTAAGTAACTTAGTCAGTAGAAAGGAGAGAGAAATTAAAAACTTCTTTTAAAAAATTTTTTAATGACATATTTAAAATTAAGCAAAGTATTATGGATTTTTTTTAAGGTAGTGGAAGCTATGGGACAAATCAATGACAAATCTGACAATTCTTCCAATATTAAGATTTTTTTTTCTTTTAGTTAGTGGGGACAGTTGCCTCCACTGCCCCGACTTTGCATCCATCCCTGTTTTCCATTTTCTAATTCCAACATCAACCTTTACAAGCTAAGTTATGCAATGAAATTTCAAATTCCTATAAACTTTCAGTGTTTTTCAATGTACTGATAGTCCTTTGATATTCAATTTATTGAAAATGAGCAAACTTAAAGTTTATGAAAGCTCAACCATAAATATTAAATAAAACACATTCTTGACCAAAATCCTGGATGCTGTAGCTTTCTTGTGGATTCTGAGAGTCATTACTATTTGGTTTCTAGGGACAATGAAAAATACATTTATCAGTAGCCATTCTACTTGGGAAGAGACTGCTTAAGTTCATATAAGGGTGTTTTCTTCTTAAAGATTTGCACTCTAGTTTTAGGAAAGCCTGGTAAAAAATTTTGACAAGGGGTTCACAACTGTTCTATAATTTCATTACAACAATACTGTACCAAGTCTTAATTCTATTAGTTGGAGTTGATTTCATGGACTCCAACTCCACAATCATCTCTATCGATGACATTACCTTCTATAAGGTCTATAATTCATCATACTTTAGAGTTTTCCACCCAATTTATTTTGGTCTTTCCGTATTTCTATTATTGCAAACATCCAATCTCTTTATAGGTGCACCTAGCGGTCTTTTTCTCACATAAACCTATCTTATTCTTAATTATATCTCACACATCTTATTTTTAATAGTACCTACTCCGATCTTATTATGGATAACCTTATTTTTAAATTTGTTCTTTCTTGTAAATCCATGCATCCACTATAACATTACCATCTTAGTTATGCTAATGGTTTACAGTTATATTATACCAAAGAAATTTATAGAAGATCCAGCAAAAGGTAATGTAGATAACATCTTGAGTTAAAGGAGAGCACATGAGCAATCTTTTCCAAAAATTTTCTTCAATGTCCTTAATTCCATTCTCTTTTTGAAAGCACATGAGGTAGGAGAGAGAGACATTGGAACTCCCCTTGAAAACAGTTGATACACTTCCAAGTCACTCCTCAAAATCAATATCAGTAATCAAAAGGCTACCTTCAATTACATCCTAAACAACTATATGTAGGCAAAACTAATAGATATAATCCTGCTCTAATTAGGATTCAAATAGACATAGTCCCAATCTAACTAGGATTCTAATGGAACCTAATAACTAAAGAATTATTCAAAAGATATTAGGAATCAAAAAATAAATAAATAATGCTAATCCCTTTTTTCCTAATCTAATTTAGTATTTTTCAAAATATTCTCATTCCTGGCAAGAATATTCTGCTCACGCAAGAGAATGTTGAATTTAGATTTGTGTCCATTACAGAAAGGTAATTTTAGTGGGATCTTTGATACAGGAGTAGGCTAAAGTAATGGGTCAAGAACAGGTTTATTGAAAAGTAAGATTAATTATGAAACAGCAAAGGGTAGTTGAATATTAGACAAAGGAGAAATTAAGGAGTTTGAGAAATCCTCATCAGGAGATTCTTCAATTTCCTGACACGTTTCTTACCGAGGTTCATCAGGGATTTTCTCATGTGCTATAACAATTTCATCTGTTACCCCATGTTTAGGCTGTTCTTGGTCAACACTTAATTAACTTCAACTTTCAGTTCTCCTACCATGTCTTCTTCAGAATACTCTCTAAGGGATCAATTACTTGAACATCGTGAACAAACTCACTAGAATGAGGAGACCCAAATGATTCACCTTCATTAGCTTGTATAGCCAATAGTTGGAGTGTATCCAACTGATCAAAGAGTCATCCCATAGTACCCTTGAGACTCTCGAAATTGTTCACACTTTGCATTGTGATATACACTTGCAGCACTAGTCTGTTCGTATAAGCATCTTGTAATATACACTTTGCCTTGGTGTTGCACACTTGCACTAGTGATCTGTTGTTAATTAGAGCTGGTCCATTCTTATTTTATGTAGATGTTGGAACATGCTAATTGTTCCTTTTGATTATTTGAATTAATTATAGAATTCGTTTAGTTCTTGATATGTGTTATCCCTCGGAACCTTCTGTTTTTGCTATTTTGATAATTCTGCATAGACTGTAAATTGGATCTCTTGGAAAGCGTTTTAGTCAGGGCATCAAGAGGTTGTTTGCAGGTACAACACAGGTAAGAAGTCATTTTTTTTTATTTAAATTATACGTTCTTGCACATATATATCCAGTTTCTGCTTCAACCTCTTGCATTTAAATTTCATTGATCCTCATTTTCTGTTGACATTATTATGTGACTAGTGATGAAATAAACACATTGGTGTTCCAATGTAACGTAATGCTGACTCTGGAAATGGCTAAGGTAAGGTAATTGTTGAAGTGGTGGTGGTGGTTGTGGTTATGAATTATGATGGAATTTGGTTATCTGTGAGTTACAGTGAGGGACCATTGCCGATGATGGTAGTTTAAGGAGATGGCAGTGGCATCAATAGTATCTGGACGGAGAATAGGGTTGATGGAAGAAATGCTGCTGGGGGTGGAGTTATTTGATTATGCTCAAAGATTCTACCTTTGATTTGGAGAGAAAAATCCAAGTACTTTGGCCAAATTCCTCTTAATTAGAGAAAGTCTTTTAGGGCTGAATAATGAATATTTGGGTATTTATACTTGTTTTTTTTTTTTTTTTTGTGTGTTAAAAACTTAAAAGTAAGGTGCACTCTCTTCTAAATTGTTTGGATTGACTACCATAAAACTCATATTTGTGAATCTATAAATACTAAAATTAAATCACCTATCTCTGTACTGCTCCCCTTTTTCTTAATTTTTCTTTTTGGCTATATTCTTTCATGCTACTATTATGATTATTCCGTGTAACAAAGTACCAAGGTACATTTTAGGTCATCTTATTCTTTGTCAAATATTTATTTAATTTATTTCATCTTTAAATCTATACAAATAAAAAAAAGATAATACTATCTTATTTTACCAGATTCTTGAAATTATTGTTCTTGTGCGATCTCTCACCACTTGTGCTTTCAATTTCGATAGAGGAGATAAATCACTAGTGAAGATTTTGTCTCACTGCGCAGGATAAAATATCGAACTCATAACTTATTAGTGCGAATCTCAACTTATCGTGGTTCAACCATTTGACCGAAGACTTATTTTACCTAATTCTTTATACTTGATTTTTTATCTTTATGTGACGCCATGATAGAAGTTCTCATTAAGGGGGCGTTTGGTACATGAGAAATTTTAAGATTTATGGGAATGATTTTTAAGCAATTTTCCCGTAAAAAGATTTTTATGGGGGGTTGGGAATCCAAATTTCCCATGGACTTGAAAATGTTTTTAACAAATAAAAAAACTAAAACACCCCTTACCCTTTTATAACCTCATACAAACATATTATATATATGTAATATATTTATATATTATATATTATATATTATATATAAAAATATATTATAATATATTTATATTATTTATTATAAAATATTATATATATTAAAATAGATATTCATACAAACATATATATTATTATGTATATATATTATATATACATACACATACATATATATACATAATGTGTAAAAAAATAATATTTTTTTTATTTTCTAAAGATATCGTGAGTCCTAATATTTTATATAGTAAAAGAAATTTATCATTTTTAAATAAAAAATTAAATAAGAGTAATTTTAAAAAAAGAACATGAATTTTTAAAAATGTTACATTTAAACCAACATTCTTGAAAAGAATACTCAACATTCTTGAGAATATTTAAATCTATCCAAATATAGAATTGCATAAATCCTAAAAATCAAAGATTTCCAAGAACATTTTCAAGAATTATAAATCCCAAGAATTTAAAAACTTATCCCGCCCTCTAAAATTGTTATTTTGAGACACAATTTGAATAAAGATACTTTCATTTAAGATAGAACTAAAAAACTACTAAGAAAAATATTATATCCAGAAAGAGAGCCAGCGGGAAAAATTTAGAAGAACATACTTAGGCATATATTATATCCAGAAAGAGAGCCAGCGGGAAAAATTTAGAAGAACATACTTAGGCATATATCAGTTAAAGGGCCTTAAAAAGATAGTGTCATAAATAAAAATGATTGACAAAATATAATTCATGTAATCAACTTCGCATAGTCATATAAAAATTTTATATGTTGTATTTTACTGGTATGAAAATAGAAGACATAGGAGAAAGAGAAAATAGTCAGTAAAATACATTTTTATCCCAGTAAAATACATGAATTTGATACTGGTATAATAATACATGAATTAGATAAATACTGGTATAAATATACTGGTATCAAATTCAAGACATGTATTTTACTGTATAAAAATGCTCACTTGTTACATTAGCCAATTTGGCTAACCATTATTCTCTTAACTGCTGCAGCCGTTACCTTACCTTGGCGAACCTATTAAATGAGTTTGGTGTTGATAATTGAGCTCCTCTTGTGTGAGGGTTGACTTGAATAACATATGCTCAACAATTTCAGATACGTGCCAGCATATATGCCAATGTGATAGCACGCTATAACCAGATTACACATTAAGACAAGAAATAACCTTTGCAACCACATCGTCAGCTTTGTTCTATAACGAATTACATGTAAATAATATGAAAGAACCTTTCAACATGGTCGCAGCTTTGTTCCATAATGTGCTCAGCACTCGAGAGAGAACAATAGCTATTCAGCAATTGGGTTATGCTTTGATATAGACCACCCCTCCCGACCCAAGAGGGTGGAGTTCTGGTGTCTCACAATGCACCTCAATGCTGACATTTGCTGCATAGCCACCTGGTTTAACAAGTGCTGCACTTTGGCCACAAGCAAACCAGCTTCTACGAGCGCCGATGGGGCAAGTACACAGTTGCATTGATGGTTTTTCCCAGATACCAGAGGACCCGCAGATGCATTGACTTCTATTATAACTAGAAGGCCTCTCAGAATCAGATAATATAAACTTGCATACATCTACGTTATGCGTGGTGACATCTAGATTCAACTTCCCCCTGAATGTTACAATCTTCCAAGCACAAACTTAAGCAAATGTGACATTCTAACAGCAAACAACGAGAGATTCAGATATTTGCAATTCAAAAAATGGGCTAAAAATCTATCGTATCTGCACCAAATTTAAGAAATCAAGGACAATGTATGCTCCACTTTTTTACAGAAAGATATTAAAAATTTAAATATCAGAAAACTATTGCACATAAAAAAAATTCAAATTAATGAGTTATAATATCAAAGCAACATATATGGGAAAAAATATTTGTAAATAAAAAATATTTACACAAAATTGTATGATTACACAAGATTGTTCATTTCCCCTATAGCTCAGACATGCTTCTATTGAGCTTCATTTAATTGATATTCTCCTGCCACAAAATAAATTATGTAAAGTCAGCTAACTTCGTTGATAGAATAGTTTCTTTCAGCAGCCTTATTTACTTGTTTCACAAGAGCATCTATTGGTTTTTTCTCACATGATTAACCATCTTAGTCATATCTCATGTCTTTTTTTACTCAATAAGAGCTGCTATGACCCTTGCCAAGCTCTGATCTTATTAGAGAGAATTTTATTTTTAACTTTGCCCTTTTTTTATGGTTGCACATTTGTCATAACTTTTTCATCTTTGTTAGGCTCATATTTTGACATATTGGCATTTTAGTACCAAAGGGGGTAAAGCATTGTAGCAATAATAAAGTTGCTTCATTGTAACCAAGTTATGAGTTCGAGTTGTAGAAACAAACTCTTTGCAATGCAAGAATAAGGTTGCGTAGAAAAAACAACCAATCCTGACCCTTGCAAAGTGGAAACCCTTGTATACTTGTGATGCTCTTTTTGGTGCTTTATTATCTATGCCATAGAACATGACTAATTCTAATAGTAGCCTGAAATCTTCTCCTCTAGCTTTAAAGGGATTTCATTGTGCATAAAATGTCAAAAGCACTTCTTCTATTTACCATCCTATTTTAATAGTGTGAATAATATCCTCAATAGCATACAACCTTACTAACTGATAATTCTCATTTTTAAAACCTACACCATCAATCTCACCCAAAATTATTCATTGGACCTTCCCACGTCTGACCAAAAATAGTCATTCCCAAGCCTAGGAACCATTAAGGTGATGTTTTCTTTGTGTGTCAGTTTTCAATTTTTAGTTTTGAATTCATTTTCATTTGTGTTTTGAGTGTCTATTTTGCGATTTTTAAAAAAACATTCTTTTTGTCATTCTAAAAAATTATTTTTCAAAATAAAAATTTGAAAAATGCGTTTATTTTGAAATTTTGTAAAATGTTATTTTATAATATTTTATTTAAGAAATTTGATTCAAATTAAATTATAAATATTTATTAATAAATTATAAATTTAATTTAAAGAATTAAAAATAAAATACTAGAGATAACTAATAATTTAATCATATATAATAATGTATTAAAATTACAAAGTACATTCTAAAGTCATTTTTAATTTGATTCAACTATTAATTCCATAATAAATTTATTTTTACCTATAAATTAAAATCTGACATTAATTTTGAAATTTAAATTATCCACAACATAAATATTAAAAAAAATTATAAATCATAAAATAACAAAATATTAATTTATCCGAAAGTTAAAAAATATCATTGAAAAGAAAAATTAATAAAAAAACTATATTACATATTCAATGGGCGTGGAGGTCAGTGGTGGAAGGAAGAAAGAAATGGCAGAATGGCAAAAGGCGGTGGCGGGCGTGGATAGCAGACCTAGGCGTGGCGGGCAGTGGTAGTGGTGGATCTGGGCATGAAGGGCAGTGGTGGGCGGTGGCAGTGGCGGTGGCAAGCGGATTTGGGCGAAGACGAGCGTGGATAGCAGTGATGGCAGTGGCACGGATGGTGGTGGTGATCGAGTTTGAAGAGAAAGAGGAGAGGTGGAAGAGAAGGAGGTGAAAACAGTGGCTGTTTTTCGTATTTTGGATTCACTGGCTGGTTTTGGCTGAAAACAGCCAAAACGAGATTTCAGCGTTTTGGGTTTTCTGTGTAAATTTTTTGTGTGTTTTGTAAAATGTATTTTTGAAAATGAGTAAGGAAACACATTCTGAGTGTTTTGAAAAACTGAAAATGGAAAATGAAGTGAAAACACCAAAGAAAACAGGCCCTAAGTGTTTCATATATCCAAGCATAAAAAAAAAAAATGACTGTCCTCAGATGAAAACTCAAATAGGCTGCATTGCCACATTTCTGTAATATAAATCAAAGGAAACACAATAAGCAGTTAACTCAGTTATACAAACACATACTGTGATTGCCAAACTACCTTGTCCAGTCTAAATCTGATTTATGGTATCAAGAACAGAAAAATAGGTGGTCTATTGAGGGACCTCACGATGTAGATGGCCACAAAATCCCTTCCAGTCAGCAACTGCCTGGAAGTGGCAATCCCACTTCCCCATGCGTGTAGTTTGCACCTAAAGTTGGTGTTCCTAAATCTTGTGGTTTATTCCTCCATTTACTCGAGCCAAAAAAGATTGTTCTTCAATCCCACATAGCTTGAGCTGAGGGACCTCAAGCTGTAGTTAAGTGGCCACAAGGCTCCCTTTCCAGTCAGCAACTGTCTGGATGCAGCAGCCTTGTAGGTCCCGCTTTTTCTACGTGTGTGATTCATGCCTCAAGCTGGTGTTCCTGAACCCTTGTGGTTCATTTCACTTGCTCAAGCAAAAAAAGAAAAAAAAAAGGCACCTACAGAATAGTGATAAGCAACTTTGGAGCTTAAGGCTTGCTCTTGGGACAGCTCAGGATTGGAGGGAATTTCTATATTGGAATGGAAGACAGCTCTCGATATTTTTCTAACCACAATGTGATAGCAGAAAGAATTTGAGAACGCTTACAAGCCCTTCGAAGGCCCCCTTAGCAACTTCACATCATTTCTGTTTAAAATGGAATCTTTGTTAGTGTGCACTCCTAGTTGACTCTCACAATACTGGGTCTGATGCTAATTTGATGTGAGACTTGTTCTCTCAAAACAAGCAGATATTTATGCATTCCCACACAGACCACAAGGAGCAATTTTCCACCCTTTGTGGTTTTTTATTGGCAAGTAACCATGAAGAGCTAGTGTTTAAGCCACAACAATGGCTTTACTCCACAATTACTAAGAGGCATTGTCCTTGATGCTGATGTGTAACAGGTCTGCCATTATAGAGTTCCAAAGTTAATTCTAAGCTTCTTGGGGCTCCTGTTGATTAAGAACTTCTGCCCTGACAATCTCCACGTTTTACCTTTCACTTTCTTATCAACAAATAATGCAATAGAAGGCTAGGTAGTAGGCATAGGGATACACTCATCAGAGTATATAACACTTAACAGCTTAAGAGTGGCAAAATAAACCAACAAGAAAACCAAGCCCTTTTTTTCCCTTGACAAGATACTTTTGCCACATGACCAGCAGAACTGCATAAAAAGGGGCAATAAGATTTCTTATATCCCAAAGAAAAGCCACTAACAATAAAGGATACAGACTTCTCCACATGGAAGCTTGTGGTTGTGGTACATAATTTCAGTCTAGGGATATTTTTTTCTACAGGGGGCCAGGAGAAGGGGGGGTAGGGGTGACGAAGTGGTCACAAAAGGGAATTGTGGAGGAGAGAAAAAACCTTAAGCCAAAGCCTATCCAGCCAATTAATGAGTTGTGGCAAACACGAAAGGATCTAAAACTTGGGCATTATTTATATGGGAAAACAGTCCTCAACTGCCTTTCTCGAAATTACTATCCATCAAAAATTGAATTGAAAGTTCTCTAATATGATGCGGATGAAGGCACAACATTGAGTACTACTCTTTCTAAGGAGGAGGTTTATTTATTGATGCTCATGCCCAAAGTTGTACTCGGGGGTTTAAATCTGATAGGGAAGTATTGATAGATCAAAAGTTAATACATGTGTTTAACCTTTGGAGATTCCATTTACCTACTTACATGAAAGGAATCCCCATCGCACGAGACTCCAAGCTAATCCAATATCAAATTATCAATTGTTATCAAAGGAAAATCTTAGACAGAATAAAATCTCATCTTTCATTAAATGGTCCTAATATAAAATGCTATTGCTAAAAGCATTAAGATCCAAAATTCCAAAATAGCAACTCTCAACATAGTAGCAAAATAAATTGTATTAAGCTCAAATAGCCCTCTATAAGCTACCAGTCATTGAGATTGAAATTTTAGGACTCTAAATCAAGTTACATAAATATTCAAGTAACAAATGTTAGCAATTTGTGTGTATAGAAGATATGTAATTAGGGTATTTAACCTAGGACTATGCAGAATTACCCTTAGATGATATAGGACTCTCTCAACACTCACAAATCCTCTCAGTGTTAATAGGAATTAAAACAGAAACATAAGCAATCAAACAGAATGAAAATAAGAACAAGAAACAATCAAACCACAAGTAGTAGGTGCGGATTTATCTGGTTTGGTTTCCTTTAAGGAAACCTACATCCAGCCTTAAGAACCCCTGAGAGCAGCCTTATTGAATTCAGAAAGAATGAACACAGCAGTACATCAGTTGCAAACCTCGATTACAAGACTTCTCTCAAGATTACAAAAGCTATTCTAAAACACAGCCTTTCCTCTCTCACAGCTTTCTCGAGAACCAACTGATTTTGTACATCCTAATGCCTAGCCCTCCTCTATTTATAGAATATTTAGGGCGGCAATTACTAGGCTTTTAAGCAACTGGATATTACCGGTTTTACCCCTTCACTAATAACTAATATTACAAGTAGGGACCGCCTATTTATACCCTCTAATTTCGATGCACTCTTAATGTCTACATTCTGGATTTCTCGAGACAACTTTCTAACAAATCTCCACCATTGTCTTGAGTAAAATCCATTCCATTCTTCAACCATCAAAGCCTTGGCCTGCTCTCCTTTTGGTTCTTCCTGCTGCACCTGACATCAAACCAACAAACATTAAGAACATCAAAACAATGCTGTAAAATGAATCAATGGAACAACCTTGGATCATACTCCAGCTGCATAACCAGAAACTCTCATCAGAATTATCTACCTCCTCA